>NW_027107180.1:412523-450762 GCF_000696795.3 Halyomorpha halys
CCGTAACTTATATATATATATATATATTATTTATTTATTTATTTTGTACCCAAAAGGTCATTTCTGGCATATGGGAGAGGGGAGGGAGTGATCCTATAGCTAACCAACTTATTCTAACCAGATTGGGAGAGTAAAGTTTTCATTCCGTGGCGAAATGTAAGTCCACCCAGACCGAAATCGAACCGGCGCTCGCAGGACACTTGAGGTTGCTTAAGTGACACCTCAACTACCTCGTTTATCTACCTCTCGATTCTATTTTTAAAACTCAGGGTATAAAAATACATTTTGGTGCTATAGTGCAATACACAATTTGTAATCTTCTAATGTTCCACGTTTAGGCTACTCCTGTACTTTCCTGATAAGTTAAAAGACCCTACTCCAAAAGTTTTTTCTGAACTCATTTTTTTCGTGTTCCACATTCGTTTGAAATCACAACTGTTTAAGATATTAAAGGGGATATAGTTGTTACCCCTCATGTCTCTAAGTCCTTTTTCTAACTGTTATAAAAAGGTATTGTCATCTTTTTTAGACCAATCTGGAAACGTTAAAAAAAAATACATGGAAAAAATGTAAGGCCCTTTTAACACGTTTGGTAAAAAACCCTTCAGGGCAGCGTGGTCCTGACACTCTACAACGTAAAAACAATCAAACAGAAATGCTTCCAAAACCTCGGGCACTGTTTTCGAAAAATGAACTTAAGCAGTGAAAAGTCTTAAAAAAAAGGAAGCTAACTAACAGTATGTTAATTTCTGGCTCATATTATTTAAGGAATAGTTAATTATTATTTTAGTTAAAAAAATGACGGACACAATTAATATTTTAAACTAAAAAGTGATCAGATATTTTAAGTTAAATTAATTTCACCTTGAGCTAACTTTATAGCACCAATTACAGAAATTATAGAGGCATCTGTGTCCAGAGTTCCATATCAAGGGTAATTGCAAGGATACTGAAGGATAGATTAGAAGAGAAGTTTGTTGCCCTGGAGGAACAGTTTGGTTTCACTCCAGCCAGGTCTGGTACGGACAGCATATTTGTTGTGTAAATGCCCTATCGTGAAAAACGAATGGAGAAAGGAAGAGCTGTACACACAGCTTTTATAGACCTAGAACAGGCTTATGACAGTGTACTAAGGCACAAGATGTGGGAATCTCTTAAGAGAGCAGGAATTAGTAATGCCTAATAAATGCAGTGAGGATTCTGTACAGAGAAGACAAGTACAGAGTGAAGCTTGGCTCTTACTTGTCTGAGCCTTTTTCTGCATCCAAGGGTCTTAAGCAGGGAAGCAGTATGTCCCCAACCCTGTTAAAAATTTATTTACA
Source organism: Halyomorpha halys (assembly GCF_000696795.3). NCBI lineage: Eukaryota > Metazoa > Arthropoda > Insecta > Hemiptera > Pentatomidae > Halyomorpha > Halyomorpha halys. The sequence goes on from NW_027107180.1 coordinate 413,846, forward strand.
ACAGGCAGTAAAGAAGTGGAGAGCGCAATGGGAAGGGAAAGGCATTGACATCAATGAACATATGCTGTTCTCCCTTTTCTTTACCGACGATCACATATAGCAGAGATGACCTGGAAGAAGCGCTGTAGGCCCAGAAAAAAAAATACAGACTGTGGGGTCTACAAATAAATTTTGGTAAGACCAAATACCTGGCAGTAAACTGTAAAGAGGCCGCGGACCTTCAGATTAATGGAAGTGTGCGTAAGAAGGTAGACTCCTTCAAATACCTGGGGTCGACAATCGATGGGAACGGTGAGTCGGAACCAGAGGTTAAGAGGAGAGCTGGTCTAGCAAGAAGGTTGACTAGAATGTTGCACCCAGTCCTCTGGAACACGGTCCTCTCAACGGACTACAAAAGGCAAACATTTAGAAGTATTGTCGAGCCCTCACTTAATTAGGCCGCAGAAACATGGACACTTAACCCAGGAATCTACTCCAAACTACATCCGGCTGGGATGGATTTCTGGAGGAGATGCCAAAGGATTACCCGCCTGGAGTCAGGAATGAGGATATTAGGAGAGGACTAGGCGTGAGCGAAGGAGTTCCGGAGAGAACTGAAAGGAGCAGGGTGGAATGGTAGGGGCACTGTCAGCGGGTGCCAGAACGTAGGTGGCCGAAGAGACTTCTGCAATGGGAACAACCAGGAAGACGGAGGAGAGAAAAACCCCGAACCCGATGGAAGGACTGCGTGGAGGAGGACATGGCCGGCACGGGACTAGAGGAGGAAGACTGGTGGGACAGAGAGAAGTGGAGAGATGGTCTGACTTAACCAGGCAACCCATTGAGGAAAAAAACCAGCAAAAGTAAAGTAAGTAAACACATTCGTATAAATCCATAACATGATAAATTGCAATTTTTAGATCAAATTAAATCAATAATAACCGTTGTAAATGCTAATTGAATTTCTCACGTAGTTTTGGCCAATATGAGGTGTTTTTGAGAGGTGTGAGAAAAAAAATTCAATTTAAAAGAGTTTTAACGAATAAAACTATATAAGAAAAGATTTTACAAATTCTTTTTAAAAATTAAGCAAACAAAAAAGGGCATAGTTAAACCTTTCTTTTTTGAACAATAACAAATCAGAATACCATGATTCCCTGTGCCCAGAGTAAACAGTAGGATGAAGTAATCTTTTGAAAATCAATACTGTTGCAAGGGGATCAAATGTCCTCAGTGTCGTTCCAAATATAATTCATCTTAAGACCGATACTCAACCAGTCTGCAACTATTTTTAACGGGATGCTTCAAATGCTCCCCTATGCCAATAAGATAGCAATCTAATGTCCAATCTCAAAGAGAGCTTTCATAAGACTGAATGAAAACAAAATGTAATTACTGAAAAACTGACTGAAGTCACGTAATTCAAAAAGAAAATTAAGTCGCTTTTAGCAGATCTAACCGCTACAAATCCGAAAGATTAATGACAATAATAAGTAAATATCTATTAAAGGATTCACATTGGACGAGGAAAAGTATTTGACGTGTAAACAAGGAAGGATGAGAACGACAAGCAGGGAGCACAGTTCCTCCACGACACTGTGTACATCCTTAAATATTAAACACATATAATATAATAATATATAAGTGCATATTATTAGAAGTTATTAGGTGATACTAGCATACCCGGCAATTGCTAGATTTAGGGATGATTAACTAAACAGATTAATTGAATACAATTGAAAGTTTGTTATAAATTAATATATTAAGTTATTTACACCGTGCTCATAATGTTTTTCAACAATCATTTTATAGAATCAGTAATATTTTTTTCTTATTCTTCATAAAGAGACAAATCGATTGCCATATAATCATGAAGATGGCTACGCTCCAAAAATCCTTAATTTTGTTAACATTTTTTTTTTCCTTTTACTGAAGAAATCGGAATTGCTCATATCATTTTCTTAAAAATCCTGAACATTTAGCAAATGCCTCACCACTATCAGATGAACAGTATGGCAGCGCATAAAATACTAACAAACAAATATAGATTTTTATAATATATTAGATTTATGTAAGCAGAGCAATAAACTTGAACTAAGACTGCTCATTAATCTCAAATGTTATCTTTTATTATTTATATTGCTCTAGTTTTTTCTTTCGGTTTAAAATAAATATAAAGTTATAACATTCTTTATTTAAGTCACTCAAGCTGATGGGCCATCCCAAGTTTTTTTTTTGGAAATTTATTTTTTCTTGTCATTTTTAAATATGAAAAAGTATTTTATATTTACTTCATTCATAGTATGAATGTGGGGTGAATTTTTTTTTCCCCCTCGAAGTAAGATAGTCCAGGAAACGAAGTCAAAATAAATGAACATGATAGGATAATTCCTGATTTTCTGATATATTTTTATTTGGATTGAAAATTAAGATTCAAAGCTCCGAACACGGTACACCAAAAAAAAAAAATATATAATTTTCATTCAGATTCAATATATTGTTGGAAGCGGGGTGATATTGTATTAACTCCAAGCCCCGGGTTCAAATCCCGCTATAGCAGATAATTATGTATTCTGTCACTGTAGCCCTGAGTCAACACTTACTTGGAGAAAAGTTAAGCGGTTAAGCGTGATTATAAATAAATCACCTCCTTACACAATTGTTGTTCAATAAACTGTAATTCCTAACATAATACTGAACCCCTGACCCTTCATTGGTTTTAGCTGCACAGATTTTCATTTTCAATCAATATATTGTAATTTACATTACCAATCCTAAAAAAAAACATTACGAATACTATTCGTAATACAACTTTTGAAGTAGAGTAGGCTAGTGAAGTTTTGAAATGAATAGAGCTTGAAATATTTACTAGTTGCCGACATACAACTTTTTCTGGAAAAACTGAGAGTATAATATAGAGTAAAACATTTGTCACCATACTTGTGGTAAATATCCTTGAAACGGCTAGGTAATTGTCTTGACGACAAAGACAATTATATACAACCTTTAAATATATTTAACTAGTATTTAACGTTAGCTTCAATTTGAGGGTTAATTAGATTAGTGAGGAGTAATTAGATTAGAGGGTTAGTTAGATATCTGTACAGTAAAATAATATTTGTGTGATAGTTTCTAATTTATTGAAACTTTTTCTAGACATGATCTATTTTAAAAGAATTCGCATATATTGTGTAAGTATACTTTTCATGCAACTCTGAAGTGATAAAAATACTAACAATTTTGACATTCTTTATATTCTGTTACTGAAAGATAATTCGCATAACTCCTTGTATTTGTAGGAAGCTTCTAGTTTCTTCTTCTTCTTCTTTCTCTTCCTCCTTAGTGCCTTTCAGCGTAGAGGTACCTCAGTTCAGGTAAACCAAGCCTCTCAATCCCGAGCCAGCACTCTTACGGCATCCCAGCTTTTCCTTCTTCTCTTTCCTACTCTGGATATGTAATCCTTCCATTGTATTCTGGGTCTCCCTCTTGGGCGTTTGTTGGTCTGACCCCAAAATATTTTCTTGGGTCTCTGTCTTCACTCATCCCACAGAGATGTCCAACCATCCGAGTTGTCTCTTTTCATTTGTATCCTTTATAGAGACAGTTCCAACATCTTGTCTTGCCCTCCTAGTTCGGCCTGCCATTCTCCGTAGGTGGTAGTATATTGCATTTGTCTTCTTTATCCTATTGGATATCTCTTGGTCTACCTTTCCATTCCTGCTGATCACTGTTCCTAGGTAAGTGTACTCATCCACCATTTCTATTGTTTCACCTTTGCAAAGTATTTCAATGTTTTCCTGTTCCCGGCCTATATGCATTTTTTTACTTTTCCTGACATTGATGGTCATTCACTTTCTTTCCATCTCAGCTTCCCATTCAGTTACATCTTGTAGGTTCTCTTTAGTATCTGCTATGAGGACAATATCATCCGCAAATATTATTACCTAGACCAGGATTGTCCTCATGTTCCATTTGCCAATAGTAGTGCGGGCTATCCTCCGTTTGTACATTTTCAGGATTTCATCCATATAAATTATGAACAGGAGGGGGCTCAAGCTATCTCCTTGCTTTACTCCTTTCTCAATCGCAAAGGTAACGACTCTCTTCCAATTATCCTTACTATTCCCTTGGAATCGAGGTAGTTCGACATTATAGCTCCTATCAATCCTTGCAGGATGTTTTTTCCAAAAAGAGCATTCCACAGTTCTTGTCTAGGGACCGTATCAAAGGCAGGCTTTAGATCTATAAATGCTAAGAAGATACTCTGTTACAGGGAGGTTTTTTCTGGAGATGCCGAGGAGAGAATGAGAAAGTATACGGGGAGAAAATGATAAGGTGATATGGGAGGAAAAGGTGGAAGCAGCAGTGGAGAAATTAAGACTTGGGAAAGCAGCAGGAAGAGAGGCATCGTTCCTGAATTCATCAAATATTGGGGAACAGAATACTTGAAAGCCTTTCAGTGCCTTTTCCATAAGTTACTTACTGAAAAAGCTATCCCTAAGGAATAGGAGTACAGCATAAATTCCCTGATTCACGAAAAGGGCAATGCTAACGAAATTGAGAACTACAGATCTATCTGTCTATCACAGATTTTGTAAAAGCTATATACCTCAATATTAGAAAAGAAGCTGAGAGAGCAGTGGAGAAAGACTTAGAAGAGGAACAGGACATAACACTAGATCCAGGGTCATATATTTTTTCTCAGAACAATCATTGATAGATCGTGGGAACGAGGAAACAGTATCTTCTTAGCTTCTTGTTTCAAGCACTTAAAAGTGTTTTGATAAACGCAACCCGAGATCTTTGTACCTCTAACAAAACGGCGCCTCTGATATTGAACGAACTTTGAATCCCTATGGAACAAACAATGACTATACGTAAAACGAAAATCGATGATACAACGCATATTAGTGAGCCTCTAATACACAAATATGAATATTGAATAGCCACCAACCAAATTACGTTTTCAAATAGTGCTGAATTAGGTTCTTCATTACATCTAGTTGCTTCAAATTTGGAAATTATCCTGTCCTTGAGAATATCATTATTGGGTCATTGTGAAGAGTGATGATTTTTGAAAAATACAAAACTACAAACATGAAAACGCTAATTCGGCTTGAGGAGAGAAGGGAAATTGGTCAAAATAATTTAGTTTTGTAAAATGGTTTCTCCTTAAAAGTAACGAAAGTAAAAAAAAAAAATTGAGACTTTGAACTAGAATCAGTAATAAATTTATTATTTTCTAAATTAGTTTATTCCGACGAGCAGTGAAATTGAAATATGTCACTAAATTCCTCTTTATTTTAAACCAATAAATTCCTTTCAAATCAATTCAATAATTTATATGAAAAATCGTTCTGGTAAATTTTATAATATTTCTTTGAATAAAAGAAGATGGTCAAAAAAAGTAACTCAAATAGTACAAAAATATTTCTTCTAAATTGATAAATACCTAAATAGTTTTGTATACTTTTTTATTGTTATTATTATAATTATTATTATTATTATTATTTAAGACCGGATCAGCCTGTTGGTATTAAATCGTTAATAACAGTTTGGTTTTTTAACTGTTTAACAGTTGATAATGGGGAAGGGATATAGGATTGTGAAAAAAACACATCAACTATGTATTGTACAACACTACAAATATTGAAAAATTATGAATATTAACGATGAATTAGAAATATATGTTTAAAAAAATAATAGAAAAATAGGAATTCTTAAGTAGGGAGGAAAAAAAAAGTTAACAACAAAAACAACGATAATTATATATTTAATAAAATAAATAACTGACTTCAAATGGAGAAAAAAGTTAATTTGAGAAAAAATAAATAAAATAGTAGTAAAAGAAATAGATAAATATAAAATTTATAACATCATGTCCTGCAGCATCCTGGGCTTCAGTCTTCGGGATGAGGTTGGATTTCTCAAGTTGTAAGTTACTGCTCCTTCTACTGGTAACTGGGAGTAGAATTTTAAGAACCATTTTTTAATTAAGGCGTATATTGATTAAATTTGTAGTTCTAGATATAATTTGCTATTTCGTAAATACCAAGAGGCATCCACTGAGGTTCTTAAGACCTTATTTTGGAATTATTGTAACTTTTTTTCTTGTCGTAAAGGATGCCGCTCCCTAGACTTCACAGCCGTACTTCAGTAGTGGCCTGAGTATTGTTTAATAAATAAGAATAATTGTTTCTTAATTCAGATTTTCCATTTGCGATAGGAAAAAGCATTGCTAACCTTGCGGAGGCTTGGGTTAATTTAATGAATTTTTTTTTTTTTACTGTCACTCGGACCATTTTCCTTCATTAATTACACACTTAATACACACATCGGTCAATCAACAATCTTCTAATATTTTTTTCGATACATCATGTCCTTACTCTAATCAATAGCACATTCATATAATTATTAGTAATATTTCATAATTTTATTTTTAAAAAACAGTTTAAACGATTGTTTTAAGTTGCTCCTAAGACTTAATGCTTAATAAAAAAAATTCTACCTGGAAGATTTTTCACATAAATGATCGAATGAAATTAGCTATCTTCTATTTTTAAGTATTAAATTTAAATTACTAAGTATATGAAAATATATCACTTTTCCTAAATATACATAATTCGAATCATTCATTGTAAATAACAGTGTAAATGTGATTAGTGCTTTTATTTTATTGTTATATTAGTTCAAAATATTACTTATTTTATTTCATCTTTATTTCTTTATGTACATAGCCTGATATTGTTCGTTTAATTTATTTTTCTGCTTATATACACCAAGAGATTGTATTTATTTATATGTAGTTTTTTATTATCATTATTTTTAAATTTTTGGTGAGGAAGCGTGGAAGTAGTAGTGATAAGTGATCGCTGTTACTTATTACCCAAGGTTGTGGCAGATTGTAATATTTATCAATAAATACAATTTCAATAATTTTATATAATTCGAATCATTCAATTTATTTTACTTCATTGGCAAGCAAAAGTGCAATGAAAATGACTGGTAACTATGACATTGCAAATTATTCAGTATTACATACGTAATAATTATTATTGGTGGCTGGCAGCCGTGCGGGTTGGGGTGTAGGTACAAGAGCGCCTGGTTCGGAACCTTGAGGGTTCGATTCCGACCTGGAGCAGTTAATATTTGTTTCTATGGGGTCCCAAGAAATGCATCTTGATATTCCCACCTTGGTTAGTACGCAGCGGCAACTCCGTTGGCAAAAAGGACCTCCAGGCCCACTTGCCGGATTAGTATCCTCCCCCCATCAGTTACCTATACAGTATTATTACTACTACTAATACTAAATACTGATTTTCTGAGTCCCCCCTCCAAATGTTTTTATTCTTCACTAAATTTACACGCCTGTGAACGATCTGCTCAGCGCCATTGGAAAACTGGCTTTTTGCCATCTCGATATGCTTTCTAATTATAGAGCAATACAACTTCCAGAGAGTATTTTTTATCACTGAAAATAAATTCACAGAGCAGAAGTTATAATTCCACAATTTTAGAGACTAACTACATAATTGATGGGATTGATATGACATAGTGTGGGATCAAAATGCTCAACGCACAAACAAAATGTTTTATATTGATGGCTTAGTTCGCAGTGTTGCTAAGTACATTTCCACTTGCATTACGACATTACACTCAAAGGTTCTCTCTATTAGGAAAATAATAATTTTTCCATCAATTTGAATCAATCAATGAACACATCGAGGTATAAATTCTAAAGTTGTTCAGTCAAAAAATTAATTGAAAATTTTAAATTTTCTTAAATGATCAATGCTTTAATTTTATTGTTTGTAAAATTAGTAGAAGTGTACATGGGTGTAGGCAGGATTTCGCCAAGAGGGGAGCAGACCAGATATATATATATATATATACCTCCATTTTTGAATGTTGGGTAAATGAAAGATATCTAATTCCGCATCATTCCAAGAAAGACCCCCACCATTTTACTTCTACTTCATAAAATTCAATCATTACTTTTAAAAATAGTATTCTCTATAATCACAATAAATTATTGTAAATGAAACTTGAAAATCGAGCATAAACTTAAATATTGAACCCTACACACAATAAATACAAAAATATAAGAGCTGATGAAGAGGTTTGCTATGAGAGCACCAGCCTTCTGGGATTGCCGGCAAAAATATTAACCAACTGTTCTACGATGGTTGCCTTCTTTGATTTATTTTCAAGAAACATTCTGAGATTATTACAATGGCAAACTGTAAGTTATAATAGGAACAATGGAATCCAAAAATTGTTATGGTCCATGGTTATCTTTTGTTTGTTTCCCCTATTATTTTTTAGAGATACATGAAGTACATGACGAATAATTGTGCTCATTGAATCTGAGCTTTTTTACCGAAAAATCGATGCATACCTATCTTTTCCCTTCAAAGGTTTGTTGTGTTCTGTGAAGATGTCAACTCAACAATGTTGTACATCAAACAGCATGTTTCCAGAAAGAAATCATCTATCAAATAAGTTCCCTATTTTCTTCTTTTTTTTCTTGGGTCAAAAGAATCGAGGGATAAAAAAAAAATCACCCCCCTGCTCCCCTCTGCCTACGCCCATGGAACTGTACTCAGCCCCACTGTGAAGTAAGCTATCGATATATTTCGACCACATAATGCTCCTAGATTTACAACCGATTGTGTGACAGAAATGTAGCCTTAAGCCTGATTGAATGTGCTTTCATTTAAAATGTGACATGACAATCCTAAAACTTGTTATTTACTGTTGTTTGGTATCGTATATATTGTCCTTTAATGAGGCAAATATCTTTTGAATAAAATAGTTGTATTATTTTCTTAAACAAATCTTACGGTATTAGTTATGAACCAATACGAATATATTTCAATTTAAAGATCGGAAAAAGTTTTTATAAACGTATTACTTCTACACGTTACAATTTTGAATTTCGAAAATCTCAAAAACACCATCTAAACATAAAATAATATTATTATGACTTATATTGGTTAGACTTATACCAAATTTCAAGACAGAGAAAATATAGGATTAGGAGTAGATTAAATGACCTAATTTTTATTTTAAATTTTGTAAAAGTGCTTTTTTTTTGTTATCCTTAACTGCTCTTGTTAAATAAGTTAATTTTTTTTTTTAAAGTGAATAAGTTTTTTATTAAAAATAATTTTTAAAAAAGAAATGAAAAAAATTCATACTTTAAGATTTCAAATATAAAAAATAGCAAAAAAAGTATTTGGAAAAAATTGAAATATATAAATTTCTCTTTTTTACTTCATTCTGAAGAAATGAATTCAAATTGAAAAATAATAGTTATTTTCAGGTCCGGTAACAGGACTTATAACCATGTTTTTAAAAAAATTAATTTTTTTCCCCACCTATGGAGATAAACCGAAATTCTACTAATATTGCAGTTTATATGTAACAATAATTACAAAACTGGCTATTATATTTATAATGGGTTTTTTAAATATAAAAATCACAAAGAAAAAAAACATAAAAGTTTACCATTGGCTAAAAGTAGAAGCAGAATTAAATTACATGTATAAGTTCAGTGATAACGCCAACATGAGAGGGAAAAACCTATTTCCCGGAACAAAGGATCTTATCATGTAAAGATAAAGCTAATTGCTAGTCAGTTAGTCAGTTAAACTTTTTGCTGAATAAAAAGTTATTTTATTTCACTGTTAAATTATAATGGATCACGTCTTCATTGAATTAAAATTCATTCATAGTTAACAATAAAAAGGTTTTACACACCGAATTTTATTCAATTGAATAATAAAATTACTCACCACTTTGAGTAATCATTATAAAGGATTATTTAAAGATGGTGTTTACTTTAACTTTATTCTCTCTTCAGAAACGACTACAATTTCTACACCGTTATTGTATATTATCCTTTCGTGTGGCAAATATTTAATGATTAAAAATAATTTAATTTTTTTTTTTTTTTTGATAATCTCACTGATTTTTTATTTGAGCAGAACAAATTTGGGTCGTTTTCAGAGTAATGTTATTTAGTAAAAAACATTTATAATAATTGTCTATAGATTTTTCCCAACGTGGTATCAACTTTTCAATTCTAGAACTAAAAAAACTTCTATACGTGATGAAAATATGGCTGTCAATTATTTTAAATTAAAATAAATTACTCATGCATGTTCTTTGATAGTAAATGGTTCATTATTATTAATGGTAAGATAAGCACAAAAATATAATGGACAACTTATATTCATTAATTCAGCGGATCGATTTTAAGTTAAATCCGTTTGCCTGAGGATGGCAGGTTGTCAAGAGGACCTTTGTAATCCAAATTCTAGGCACCTCTGGAAAATAAAATATGAGAAGATTGGATTTATTTTTAACTTGATCAAACTACATATTACAAAAAAAAAATCAAATATAAGTTCACAAACATCACTTTTCTAAATAATGCATGGATTTTAATGTTTTAAATCAAAGTAACATTCATGACACCATGTGTAAACAGAGTCTTCATTCCTATGAGATTGCAAATTTAATTACTTTATAAATATATTTTTTTTATTTATTTAATTCACATCTGTATTTAATGTTTTACAACTAGCCATGTCATCTCTATATATACAAAAGTGAGTAGTTCGAATCTTTGTCCACAATAAACTTTTAGAATACTGGGCCGATTTAGATACTATTATTTTCAAAATATTCCTTATCGTCAGAGGATGGCTTAAAGCTATTGAAATCCACGATTTCTCCACTAGATAAAAAGCTATGTACAAAATTAAACATTTTTTGTAAAGTTAGCTAAATTCTTTAATCAGACAATAAATAAAACCAGGTGTGATAGAAGTTCTACTTATGTATCTAGATAAATAGATTGTAGGAGACTATTCATTAAAATTAGTTATAAATATGGTAAAGAGGTTGAACAAAAAGGGAGGTATTAAGAAAATTGATAAAGATAAACTATAAACATAGGGGTAATCACCTATTTGATTGCAGCAAAACGGACAACTCAGGGAAAATGGGAACATCAGGTATAAAAATGTCTCCCACCTTAGAAAGGGTAAGATTCTTTATAATATATAGATAGAATCATCTGGCATTTAAACGGGCAGAATCATCTAATCACGTATATAATATTAAAATAGGTTTGTCTAGTTATATATTTAGAACTTCTATCTCGCCTGGTTATCTTTATTGGTAATTTATTTCCAGTCTACCTACATGTGTACTTCCTTATATTGTTTCTATTAATTCTTTATATATACTTTATAAACATAACAATTGTTTTGAAATGTTTTTTATTTCAATGTTTTGTTAATTCTAAAATGTTTGTATCTTTTATTTTTATTTAATTTGTTTTTGCATTCCTGTAAAGTGGGGCGAAACGTTGGTTAACAATAAATTGTTTTCTTTTACTATTTTGACATCTTTATTGACCGCCACCTGGACTATCTTCCCACAATCTACTTCATACGGTCAACTATCTTCTTCCAACTCTAAATAATAATTTTAATGATCCTTATTGGACTAATATTAGTAATGAATAGTTTTTATATTACAGTTTTATGGAAACCTGTTAGTAAAGTGTATATTGACACCAGACATTTTATTATATATTATTACCAAATATGTTGATAATATATTATTACCATATATGTTTATTATATATTATTACCATATAGTTTTATTTTATATTGTTAATTACCACTATAAACTAATTATATGTGCTAAGCAATTAGTTCAATTATTTATTCCAATCTAGAAATATATATAATAATATTTGTTTAATTTTAATAAAATAAAATAATTGATATCAAACTTTCAATAGCAAAATTTTGCCGGGTCTGCTAGTGTGATATAAAAATTGTGGTATGAAGGCATGAAGATTAAGATCATCAAATGATATCTTTCCATAAAAATTGAAATTTTAAAATTAATTTAGGAGATTTATGTTTCAGCTCCTTCGTGAACATCGGTCTTCCTTCAAGTCTCGTGTTGTTAGTTCTTGAATTAGAGCGTTAGTGTGCCGTGAAACCGTTTATGTAACGAATCAACAGTTGATACATATGGAATTTCTATGTTTGTTGTAATATTAAACCAACCTGTTTTGTCAGTATAGTAGCCCAGTCACTCTGTATTTAAATTTTAGAGTTACCCTGGCACGATTCAGAAGCATATGGGTATTATGTGGTATAGAATTCAAGTTTTTGAAATCTAGAAGCATGTGCTGCTATCTTCAGAACAATCGAAAAAAATCGATATTTCGGACTTTTCTTAAAATTTTGCAAAATAACTTCTGTACAAGGCGTTCTAGCTGAATGTTTTGCAACTAGCACTAAAGTTGAAGGGCAATTAACTCTATATATTTTGCTTTCGATATGTTAGTTAAAAGTTTTTTAAAACAACTTACCGAAATATAGGGCTTGTTGTTTGAAATTTGTTTTTAAGTTTTTAAAGAAGAAACTTACTAGAAAAAAAACTATATTTTTCAAATGCCTTCGGTATTTTAAAAATAAATTCCAAACTTTCAAGGCCATCTCTGTACGTATTTGGTATTTAAAAACGTTTAACCAGGTTAAATTGAATAAAATTTGGATTGGTTTGGGCGAAAATGCCTCGTTAAAGTATTATAAGAAAGATTGACAAAAACTGTAAAAAAAACTGTATTGGGTTGCTAAATACATATTATACTTATATACAGTCAGACTATTTTTTATTTAATTCTTATAAAATATAGGCATAGTAATGTAAACTTATAATATATAATAGTAACATATGATTTTTTTTATCATTTTTGTTCTTTTAATTATTTCTTTCTGTATTTTTTAAAATCCTTTTTGTCATATTTTCTCTCTTAACTCAATACATTTTTTTCTCCTTATTATTTTTTTCCTTCTCTTTAACAAACATAGAATAAAATTGAAATAATAAAAATGTCAAATAAATAACAATACCTACATGCACTTAAAAATCTAAAAATCGTATTTTCGCACATAACTATTTAATTAAAATTCTAAAAAAAAAAAAAAAAAAACTAAAAAAAACTGAACAATTATCTTGAAGGATATAACAATATCCATACATTAAATACTTTAAAAAAAGTAATATACATAAAATAAATAATTTATAAAAGCAATAATAAATATATTTAAAAAAGTAACTTATAGATATAAAAAAAAGTAATAAATATTAAAAATATATTTTAAAAAAATGCAATATATGCATGTCATTCTTCCTCTGGATGATCCCTATTATTATCTGATTACATGCATTTGATTCGGACAAAAATCTGTAAACTTGAATGTTTTCTACTACCATAAAGTCAGCAAGTACACATAGCTTATTAAAAGACCATTAACTTTGAAATTGTGTCTTGGTAAAATATACCTCGCGACTAGACTGTAGCATTTAATCCCGAATCAGAAATTTAAAATTTTATCTTGGGCTGTAAATGGGGAAAAATCAACACACAAAACCACGAGTGCTACTTTATATGATTACCAGCCACAAACACTGATAATTTCGAAAATAAGAGCATACAAATTTCGCAAGATTAAAAACCATAAAAGTTCTTTAATGATGTCATAGAACCTACTTAATAATCGTTTAATTCAACAAACAATTACGTGTGATAAGACCGATTTCCGTAATCTAAAATCTAGAGGGAAGTTCTTTAGTCATAACGAAATAACTACACGCTTCAACACAGGAAGTTGATATAGTCAAAATTATCAGATTTTTAATTTATCATATTTTATAGTACTATTTATCTAATTTTTAACCGTTAATAATATTTTTTTTTATTGGTTTGAACCTTTAGACTTCTATTCGGGATCCAATAGAATTCTAATTTGGTTTTGATCGCCCCAAAGCTTGCCACTGATAACTGACTACTCCAACCGCTCCATGCCAAAATAGAATGTGAAACAACCTTAACTGTAAAATCTATTATGTATTTTTTGGGGCGATGGGAAGCGGCTAGAATTTCATCGATCCTAAACTCCATCACGACAGGTCTAAATTCTTCAGACCGTAAATGTTGTAACAATCGTAAGAATAAGAATAAAAAAATTACGTTAAATATACAGTTAAAAAAGTACAGGAGACGTATACATAAAAAAAACAACAGAAAAGTAGATGTGAGAATATAAAATTTAAAGACACTAACAGAGGGAGAATGAAGAAGAAAGTTGAGATTTTGTGTTCCAACATCTAATTTTTTATTTATTTTTTTTTTTGTCTCCTTTATTTGTTGTTTATTTTATATTAATACTATTTTATGTCTTCCTCCTTTTTATTGATATATAATTTTCTTATCACTTAATTTTTACATAATATTTATCCTACCTTAATTTACCTTATTGTTGTAATGTTCTTAGTTGTTTTTAGTATATTTTTAGCCCTGACGAAGCCCTCCAAAGTGGGGTGAAACGTCGGACATTAAATAGTTAAAAACTATTTGTTCTTTTTTGATCGCAACCCTAACCATCTTCTTATATTTAAATTATTTAATGTTCTTCCAATTGTAGAGACACTACATCTTCATCATTGATTACTCAGAGTTATATTAATCTGTATATGATAGAGTTGGGCAAAATAATTAAAATTACAATCACAATGACTAACAAATTACTGTAATTTGGAATTGAATAAATACAATTACAATTACTTATAAATTTATTTGTAATTACAGTCTTAACTAATTGCAATTTAATTTCTAGAATACCAAGTAGTTTTAATGCAATTAAGTAATATTAAAAGTAATTGTAATTTGTAATACTTTACGCCAAAATGACACTAAAATAGTAAAGAGATACCTAATGAATGCAAAAGACAAAAAAAAAAAACATGCTTAGCAATATTAAAATTTTAAAGGAAACTTCTATTTTATTTTTTTGCCTATTGTTTGCTAATGATGGTTAGGAAATCGAATGTACTTAATCTAAGAGGTTGTAGTGTAAATTCAGCTGGGCTTACTATTGTTTTAGCCTCAAATTATTTTACGTATTTTAATTGGTATGGCATAAACTACTAGTAATTGTAATTGCAAAGACTTAAATGTAATTGTGCCTTACAATTACTTTAGAGTAAATGTCTCTTCAAAACCACTAATTTATTTATGTTTTTGAACTATTCAACGGTCATCTTAGTGTGATAAGAGTGCAAATTTACCCACGTAATTAAATACTCGTGTAATGATTACAGCCCAGTTCTGGTTCATGGTAATCGGTACATATTTGTAGACCTTAATTG
Source organism: Halyomorpha halys (assembly GCF_000696795.3). Taxonomy (NCBI): domain Eukaryota; kingdom Metazoa; phylum Arthropoda; class Insecta; order Hemiptera; family Pentatomidae; genus Halyomorpha; species Halyomorpha halys. Next base: position 429,071 of record NW_027107180.1, read on the forward strand.
TTAGAATATAAGTGTTTACTTGTGCATAAATCACACACTACTACCAGTCCTTAAACAATAGGACAATGGCGTGAAGTGTTGAGAAATGGAGCTATTGAAATCATCTTCACTCCATGCACTCCAGTCGGTCCACTTCATCGTCCCATTTTTCCATTTGGATGATAGTCAGTGGCCGCCTTTAGGTCAATAAAAAATCTATAGCAGACAGGTCAACACACTGTTCAGCTTCATGAAAAAACGAAATGAATATATTCAAGTTAATACCCTTATAAAAAGAAGGCTTCTAAATGTTTTCGTATAATTTTGTGCGAAGGTAATTGAATTAAAAAATATGATCAAACCATAGAAAGTTTACATGGAGACAAAAGAAAACAAAGTAAAAATTGAGAAAGAGGAAAAGAAATTCTGAGAAGGAGATTCGAATTCCGAAACATTAAAAAGAGATAAATTGTATCAAAATGTTTAGAAGACTTTTTTTGATAAATTTAACCGAAATAATACTGAGACATCCTTTTAAAATTAATTGGACAAGCAAGTAATATTTAATCTATCCTTAAATCGTAATAGAACCTCTCTCAACCCAATAATTTGATAAATTCTAAAAATTGGTAAATTCGAGAACCTACAAAAAATTGAGGTAGAGCATTACTGAAAGAGGTTATTGTGCTCAAAGAGATAAAGGTTATTTGAAGAGATAAATTTTTCAAAACATATCAAGGGAAAGACGAATATCTGAATAAGCTTATGTAAGCTGGGATAATTTTATTTAATTTGTTTATTATTAATTGTTAATTAATTATATTGTTAATTTAATTGTTATTATTTTGTATGCAGACAATTTTTAGGAAAAACCTTTAGTGTCCTACACTTCCGATGTACTGCTCAAAACTGAATTGCAAATCCAGAAAGAAGATAAACAATGTCCTAGACCAGTTGGGAGGAGAGCTCCATGATTCTAAGAATAGTTTTATTCTGAGGCAATATCTATTCAAACTGTTCTTCTGTGTGATTATGGAAATGTAATAATATATTTTTGTAATTTATTTTAAGGTTCATAGCATACATACATTAGACTGCAACAACCCGTAAAAGGTCTTTTTAAAGCGTCATTTTGATAGAAATGTATATTATATAAAATATATAAGTGAGTATGCTCAATATTTACTTCGATTCTTTGAGCCGTTAAGAGAAAATGTGATGTGCAAGTCATTCCGTTCTCTTCAAAATTAATTTTTATACAAAAAAATGATTATTTAATTAATTATTGTGTATATTAACTTTAAATGCTTTTAAATAGTTTGATAAGCTACTTACTGACTAGTTTTAACAAAAAATATAGTTATTTCTTAGTAGAAACTCGATAGAATTTGACTACAAGTTTTTGATATCACAAAACCCTGGAGCTGACTTTGACTGGTTTGTTTTACACCACTTTTTGTATTCAATGGCTCATTTATTACCATAATAAATGGTACAAGTGTGAAAGTGTGAAACATTAATCCTTAAAAATACCAATTGTTATGATGTTAAATATTCAAAATGGTTAATGAATAAAATTGAATTATGAATTACATTAATATATAATTACTAGTGAAATTTATTCTTTTTTTTGTTGTTGTATTTATTTGTTATTCATTTTTTTTAACGTTTCAGAGTTCTTCTACCAGCTTCAGGATTACAAAATGACTTCAATACTACAAAATCAATTCAAGAATAGAACAGTCCATGGTTAAGTTAAGAATAAATATCTCTGTAAAATTAGGACTATTGATAAATATGACAAAATATAATTATATAGATGTAATGAACAAGGAGGGAGGCTAGTTAAAGGGTAATGAACTCCTAAAGATGGGGTAAGAGCCCCGAAACGTTAAAGAAAATAAAAAAAATAAAAAGGAAGATTAAATTTCACACATATTAATATATTAAGTAAATAGTCCTTCATAAAAGAATAAAATTAATAATTAATTTTAAAAAAAGTTTTTAAGAAATAATTTATTCAATTTAAACGAAAAAGGTTACAAATACGTTGCAAAAGGCTGCTAAGATATCACCAATTTTTAAATCCCCAACCTTTTTTTTTTTTAATAAACCAGTCTTTGATCTGATTAACCAAGAGCAGTTTTTCAAGTTTTGAAATATTCTAATTTTAGATAATATTTTTTTGAATAAATTTTGATCATACATGAATTTCCTAGCTCATTAGATGCCTTGATAAACTGATCCTTTGAATAATATTTGCAGATACACCTCTAGTTTATTTAGTCTATGAATCCTCAAGAAGGAAGTGCACAAATGATGGTAGGGCCAAAATTGATTTGAGTTTTTGGACTACTTATGAAGTTAACGTACTAATATCTGGAATTCTGGAATATTGGTGAAGAGCCAAAAAATGGGATGGAGTACAACAGTGTTTCCAGACCGGGGCTCTTCAAAATAATTAAGAATGGATCATTCCAGGTCAACTCAAAACAGTTTTCAACCATACCATCTCAGATTTTCTTTAAATTCAGACTTTCTGAAAAGATGAATTACTTTGTTTGTATCAAACAAATAATAATGTAGAGGTTCCGCTATTTTTCTACTTCTACCAAAAGGGTGGCACCATTTTCTAACTACCAAAAGGGTTCGGCTATTTTCTAATTTCTAAAAAGGATTCCGCCACCCAAAAAAGTTGAGAACCACAGGCGTAGAAGAGGGTCCTGTTTTTCGTTTATAACTCGAAAACGGTTGCTTATAGCTTAAAACATTTCATAATAATTTCTTTGAGAAATCTAAGTGCTTTAAATTTTATACAAGTATACACCTATTGTTTTTTCAGATCTAGAATAATTTAAGAAATCTAAACTCGCATAAGTAACAAATATTTAAAAAAAATGTTTGCTCACATTTTGGCTTATTTTTTTTAGATAATAAACCTTTTAATTAATATTCTCAAGGTTTTTTTCTGTTTTAAATAGAAAATTATTGCACGATTTTTATTTATTTATTGCATCGAAAATAAAAAACAATAACAAAAGCTTTTTGGTATGAGTATAACAAAAAAAAATTATTTGGATAGATTTTTTTTTTTTTTTTTATAGTCTTTGGGATAGAGACTTCATAACACCTCATATTAAGAAAACGGTGATTAGTAATGAATTAATGAGTTACGAGGATAATCCTCCGACGGCCTATGACTGATGTGCCAATTTAAAAAAAAAAAGTCTGAAGTCTTAAAGAAACCCGCGGTCGGCGTTAGTTAAATGGGTGAATTTTGTAAATTAAATTGTTGGATTCCACTAATCTTGAAATGTTATTCTCTCATTTTATGAGGATGTTTTCTTATTCAATTACAAAGATTTATTTTTTGAAATGTCAAACGTTTAAACCAGTGTATATTTCTGAAATCATAATAAATAAGAAAAAATAATATGAAATTTAATACTCTTTAATTTTTTACTTTTACGTAAAATGATTCAAGCTATGGTGAATCTTTCTCAAGAGGTCGCGTTTTGCTTGAATTGTGATGATCTCACAAAACAATTAAATTAAATTAAAAAAAAAAAAGTTTGTCACTTGTTAAAGCCACATCAAATCGACTATGTCTTTTTGTTGGAAAGCTTTAAAATGAACAAACGACAAACTGGTTCGGATTAAACATTTATCGGATCAATTTAAACATTTTAAAAACTAAACCTATAATAAACAAAAGATGACTAACAATGAATACAAGTAAAAATAAAAAGGCCTCTCAGATGAAAATAAAATAGTTATATAAATTATGAAGATGACAATAAACATACAAATAAATATAAATAAAATAAATATTGCACGACGAAAGTTTGCTCCACTCCGATAGGTCAGAGGAAGAGTGCTGCCGAGATGTGTAGGTCTGGCTCATCGATGGTCCAAACATCCAAAAGTCTTATTAATGTATTAGGCGAGCCGACAAAATTAACGCAGACAGGGCTGGTTACACACGATCATAGCCACTAATTATCTGGAACTCATATTAAAGTCGAAACACAGAAAAGGTCTGGTTCCGAACTGTAATGACGGTTAACTCACTAAAAATGTCCAAACTATTAAATTATAAAGGCAGACAGGGCTGCTCAGACGCTACCATGGCCACTAATTAGCCGGAACTGCTATAAAAAACTAAGATGGTTGGTCCGTTGCTAGGTGACGCCTCTTAGCAACTGTCTCTATTATTCATCATAACACACAAATATAATCACATATTTTTCTTCTCAAACCACCAAATCCAATTAAAATAATAAAAATAAACGTTATTAAATTAAACACTAAGACTAACTAAATATTATTTACAAGGTAATTATATATTATGGCGTTAACATCACTATTCAAGCAAACCAGCGATTCAAACGATAAGCCGGAAAACATGACACTAATTTTCTCATTCATATCTTTGATTTTACACCAATGTTCAGGACAATAAGTATGTTGAACTCCTAGGTAGTCAAAAAAAAATTCCTAAGGTCAATTTTGGCCGTACCATAATTTTCGCAAAGAATCCTTCATTGAATGGCCTAATAGAAATAGTTTAAAAAATCTTACTGATCCAAAGTGACAAATAAATTAAACTAGCGGAAGTGTAATGTTTACAGTGATACTCAGCACTTCACCTATGAGTGATACACCTCAGTTAGCGGGCTGGATGTGGGCCGGCATTTGTTGAAACAATTGCTTGTCAGTTCAATGAACTTGGAGTTATATTCAGGCACGGATATAACAATATACCTTCACTCTCAACGCAAACAAGAGACTGCTAACAGTTATTGATTCTTCCAGCGATATTACAATATTTGTACAACTTGAAATTCAATACGGCAGTTATTCTAAATCTTTATATATTATTTTCCAAAGATGGTTTTTTGTTGATAAGTCAGATCGACTTTATCGAAACCAATAATTGAACAATCATTTTGAAGATTGCCTATAAATATGTTTACCGTCCGTCTTTTACATATATCAAAATCGTGGCCAACTAGTGATTTAATTCACTCATATCTCAGGAAGATAGAGGCAAATAATAAAATATTAATGGGTGGTGATCCAAGAACATTTTATAACTTTAGTTTTAAATTACCCCGAACCAGATATCACTCCTTCCATTATAAACTCTCTAACCACTCAAACCCCTTAGTTTCTAATCTTGCATCCTCTTCCATTCCTGACAATCCTCCGAGGCGCCTGAAAAGAAGATGGCCACGAGACCAGCTAATATTACTATTAAAGTAATATTTTAAAGTAACATTTTAAAGTAATATTTTAAAGTAATATAATTAAAGTAAAGAATTAAAAAAAAAAGTTATGTATAAAAAAAAGAAAATTTTTTAAAATGCAAATGGTATTCATTACTAATTGTCGAAATAAGTTAGAAATTAGACACGGATATATAAAACAACACGTTTGAAATTTTTTTTAAAAATTTAAATCAATATTTAATCTAATCTAAATTTTGTCAATATAGGTTAAAAGAGCATGCATTCAGCTTCCCAGCGGTTGTCTTAAGACAGAAATTGGATATTAAGCAGAGGAATATGAACAATGGTCACCAGAGTAAAACGAAATCCGAAAAATGATTCAGGGTGAAAAATTTTTAATTTGCTCAAAAAATGGTATTTAAAGGTTTCAGACGACGCTATAAACAAATATGATTTGATTTTTCATAAAATATATATATTTTTTCTAATTTATTCAAATCCTCATTTTTTTGTGATTAAAAACTCATTTAATAGAATAAATAATATTTGTTTCTTATTCTTTAGGACAAGACAAATCGCTTGGTCAACAATAACCATGAAAAAATGTGTACTTTCTGAGCTACGCGTCAAAAATGCTTAATTTTATTAATAACCTTTTTTGATTTTTACCAAAAAAATCGGAATAGCCTTTAACCTTCCTTGGAAAATCCGGAATATTTAGCAAAAATCATTATCACTACGGGATGAGAGGCATAGCAGCGCATAAAGTATGAAAAAAAAGTATTTATTTTTATATATATATTTTGATTTTATTATTTTTCATCTAAATCGACTTACCGAAAGTGCTACTTTATATTATCATTTTAACACTTTTTTACTGTTCTATCCAAAACAGCTCTAATGAACTAACGAACTAATTTTGATTAGATTCGTCATATCAATGTGCAATCACTTGGTCTTGGAAATCAGCTAGATCTTATTCACATTAGAGGTATTCATGATGTTGTGTTAAATGTAAAATGTTTTACCATGCTAAAAGTTATAAGCATTGGATTGTAAGCAGCCCTATTTAAAGTGATGTTAAATATATAAGAGCTCCTAGCGGATTTTTTGAGGAACTTGTTTTTTAACCTCTCCTTTCAAAACCTCTTATTATTGTTTACTTCTAAATTTGTATTAAAGTAATTTATTACAACATGCCTAAATTGAGTGAAAAGTAGAAATTGTGTGAAAGTTTGGCTACTGAGTGTCTTGTTGATCTTCTAACTTGTAAGGAAGAGAGTCAAGATGAGCTAATTGACAATTGTCATTACATTATTATTGTTGTCATCCATTGCTTTAATAGTATTAAAAACATCCTAAATAATACTATCATAAACAACGAGCAAGTAACCTAACACAACTACTAACAAAACGATGACAAAGCTGGTATGTAGCCTGACGTCATTCTACGTTAAATGTTATATCGTTTTAACATGGTAAAAGAAGGAAATATTTTTCCATTTAACATAACTGCTTTCCATTTAACACGCTTTAACATGTTAAACTAAAGATCATGAATATCTCCATTGAAATAATTTTATGGGCAATTAATGGAGAATTAAAAAAAATCTTCCTCTACAGCTTTTATTTTGTTTATTTGAAATACTGTACCCGCACTATATAGGCTATTAAACCTTTTGATTGAACATTAGGGAAGAGTCTCATAAAAAAATGTAATTTACCTAGAGATTACAATACTGAAGGTAGTTAACGGTACATTAATAAATCAAAATAAAACAGTGTTTATTAATATTATATAAAAAACAGTATTAATATTATATGAGGAGAAGATGGTTGGGGGTGCGGTCAATGAAAAACACAAATAAGTATGATTAACTTATTTTAATGTGCCGACGTTTCGGCTAGAGTTTCTAGCCTTCTTCAGGGCTAAAAACTTAATATAATAATATATTAATATTATATATTTGATAATATAATAATATATTAATATTATATATTTCATAATCCACCTGTATATTTATTAGAAATAATAACATCAAGATTAGTTAATAAATATCAATTCATTTCCTAATTGTTAATTATATTGTTTAATTCATGAAAATAATCATATTCCCCTTTGGATTAAATAAAAGCTAAGAAGTAAACAAACATGTTGATTCATTAGAAAACATCCGATATTCATTTTAAAAATGTTATCTCTAGTGCTAAAAATATCTAATACACTCGGTAGATAAAAGTTATTTCAGAGTTAGTTATTTTAAGACGGAATCTTCAATAGAAGTTTTCTGAATGGTTCTTTATCAGGGTATTTGTTTTTTCTAATACGATTAAAAATACTATATCTACAAAACATTTATTAATGATTGATTTATGAATTTTACTGTTAAGTATGAGAACTATTTATGTATTTCATGTTCAAACTTATTTTATGTTTCCTTTTATTTATGTGAACGAATTTAAGGATAGATGAACTAATATTGTTCTTGTTATCTTTCCACAGTTAAAATTGGATTTAGCATATTTAATTAATATAATTTATATAATTTAAATTAAATTTAGCAAATTTCCATATTTATGTATCAATACATTAGGATATAAACGTCTAAGAAAATTTTAAAAAAATTATTGGATTTTAATGGTTCCTAAATTGTTTAATACAAGATGATTTGAGATACCTCGAATCATAACATCATAATAAAGAAGAAGTTACTTATGAAGACTTCCCAGTCAATATCTCACAACTTGAACATGAATGAAGGTCAATGATTTTTATGGGGATGATAAAAAATAGAAGCATCGTAAAAAACGAGATATCACGTGAAGGAGCTCTGGTTATCTGGTATAAGTAGACATAGCAACCAAAGATTTAAAAAACTTTAAATCAAATCAAATAAATATATGTATTTATATACTAGCTGACCCGGCAATGCTTCGTTATTGCTATATTTGAGGATGTATATAGATAGATTTAATCAACACAATTGATTGTATGATTTTTATATAGTTTAATGTTATGTTAAAAACATATGTTAATGTTATGTTAAAAACATATACGTATACTTTATTGCTATGATTTTGTGAAATAAATTAAACCTTTTTTTATGCGATGTTATTCGTTTTTAGCATCTCGAGAAAGAAAGGTTCAAAAAGTAGACATTCACCTTTCCAAAGTTGTAACTATAAAAACGGTAACCATGGTAACGTATTTCATAATAACTAACCGGTGTATTATCGTTAATCCTGGTCCGATTTAGGTGTTTTTTTCTTGTTATTTACGACCATTTTACCATCTATCATATCCTCATGTATATACTACATGAAATAGGAATAGTTTTTGAATGGCAATCCTCACTATGCTTCAACTTCATTCATCTGAAAATATTCATACCAACTGACCTATGAATGTGTGGTAAAAGACTTTTTAGGAGTGATATTCGTTTTTAGCACCTCAGGAAACCCTTTAGTACGAATTTTCGAAAAAAAATTGGAAATTAAAATTTTATAGTCCAACATTTTCGCTCTACATCGGTCTTTGATTACTTTTAAAAATTAATTAAAATGGTAATATCTTCAATACTACTCGACCAACCTATACCAATCTTGGCAGTGGTTTATGGCTCTATTAACTGCACCAAAGAGCACAAACCGAGTCTAATTAAACAAATTAGAACCGAAGATAAAAAATAAAACATGTGAATTTTTTTGGTCTTTTAGAAACCCATATTTCGCCCTAATAAGGGGATCAAATCTTATAAGATATATATATATAAGTACTGAACCCTGAATATTCAGTACTAATATTCCCTCCTCTAAGACACTACCCCTGATGAAGACCTGAAACTCAGGTCGAAACGTCGGCATAAAATAAATAAATATGGTTTTGTTTATTTATGTTGTTCTTAGCTGACCGCACCCCCCGACAAACTTCTTCAAGCATATATATATAAGAATGGTCGAATTATTATCCAGAATAAACTTTTTGAATTACTGGGCCGATTTACGGTCTATTTTTTCCAAAATGTTCTCTTTCACCATGAGAAGGTTTAAACATAATGAAATACTCGAATTCTCAAGTAGAAAAAATGTTATGAACAAAATTAGGCGTTTTTGGTTTGTAGTTCAGAAAGTATGCGTTTTTTCATGGTTATTGCACACCAATCGATTCGTCTCTTTCCGAAAAATTTAAAAAAGCAATACTGATTCTATTAAGCTATATTATATTTTAAAAAATACATATAAAAACAGAATATGGTTTGGGGTTAAGTAGTTCAGTAAAAATTTTTTTTAGAAAAAGCAAATCATATTCTTTTTCAGTGTCGTCTTAAAATACCAAATACCGTTATCAACTTTGATTCATTCCAAAAAAATCTTTTACCACACTTTCATAGGTCAATCCGTGTGAATAATTTTAATATTTTGAGGCATTCTGAGGGTTGTTATTTAAAAACTTATTTAACAGTTTTGAATGCCATCGCATATATTGGTTCAATTTATGTTGCCAAATCATAATAATGAAGTATGTCTATCTATTTAATTTAACTAAATACAATAACATAAATCAAACTATTAATTGTGTTAATCAAATCTATATTCATCCTCGATATAGCAAGAGCGAAGCATTGCCAGGTCAGCTAGTAGGGGTATTCATGATGTGTTAAATGTAAAATATTTTACCATGTTAAATATTTTAAGTATATGATTGTGAGCAGCCACATTTAAAGTTATATGTTAAATGCATGAGAGCTCCTAGCGGATTTTCTGTGGAACTTGTTTTATAACCTTTTCTTTCAAAACTTCATGTTATTGTTTACTTCTAAGTTTTGATTAAAGTAATTTATTACAACATCCCTAAATTAAATGATAAGTGGAAGCTGTGTGAACTTATTGCTTTGCTGGTATTCTAATTTGTGAGGAAGAGAATCAAAATAAGCTAATTGACAGATGTCATTACATTATAATTATTGTCATACATTACTTTATTAGTTTTAAAAACATACAAAACATTGCTAATACACAATTATAACACGAACTATGAGCAAGTAATCTAATACAACAAAACGGTGACGAGTTCAGCATGTCTGTTGCGTGACATCATTCACTATTTAACAGACTCTCGTTGTTATATCGTTTTAACATGGTAAAAGAAGGAAATATTTCACCATTAACACGCTTTAACATGTTAAACTAAAGACCATGAATACCCCTATTATACCTTAAAGTGGGGTGACTACGGTACATTTTTTTATGTTTTTATTCCTTGACTTAATATACGTTTGCACTATTTCAATGACGATTACCCTTTAACTATAAACTATCATCCTTCACTGTCATCAGTAAAAAAAATATTTTTAAGTATTAAGCTCCGTATACAATTTATTTTTGTATTAGCTCCACCCCATAATGAAGGTGACTTTGGTACGCCCTTTTTTTATCATGGATTCTAACGAAATAAATGTTGTTATACCATTTCACCCATTCTTTTCACTATTTAGGGATTCTAGAAGGTTTCTGAAATTTTCTTCATGATTTAGCTGTACAGAAAACAATAATAAGGTACATAAAACACATTTTCCTTGTTAAAAAAATAATTATTTTTCATAATGAGGTGTAGATAGTTGACCGTAGATTAATGATTGGAGAAGTTTGTCGGGGGGTGCGGTCAGCAAAGAACAACATAAATAAACAAAACCATATTTATTTATTTTATGCCGATGTTTCGACCTGAGTTTCAGGTCTTCATCAGGGGTTTTGGCGTAGGATGAAGCAATCATTTATTTTTCAATATGCGCCGTAAACCAGGTACACAACGTGGGTCCTACCCTAGGAACAATAAAAAATGTGGGGCCTACCTCAGAAACGCCTTAGAGATGTCAACATCTCCAGGTACAAAATCATTCGGTTTTTCTTGGCCTTGAACAATTTCTTTTGATTGTTGAAGTCTCTTTTGTTCGGCATAACGTAGAAACGTCCTCCTAATTTCTTCTTGTGCACACGGCGCATTTCATTACATTACTGCCTGGAAAAAGATATAAAACGTAGTCAATTTTAGTAAACAAGTTTGTACCATAACCACCCGTGAAATGTAAAATGCACAACTAATATGCAAATGTTTTGGTATTTTATTAATATAAAACCATGGAATTACATTTTTTGCAATCTATTAATGAGATCTACTTTATAATAATACTATCAAAAACGAAAAATTACTCACATGAACACTCCAGAACCCACGAGGTGAAATTACGAAAAAAAATCCCACACGATCGGGCAAAAGAAGAGATGCGAACTCGAATATTGAAACAACTAGGGCAACCTTTAAGTGAACTCATAAAACCCCCAGCACTTGTCTGGTCCCATTTTCAAGCCCCAGAACGTTTCAAACTTGAAAATTGTCTTTGTACTGTCATCTTAACTGCATCATAGACACTCCTCTTTACGATATATTATAAATACATGATATCCAATGTTAATGGGCCATTCCAACTAGCCTAAACGATTTTTGGAATTTTTATTTGATTATCTCTGTTTCATAACTCTGGCATTTAGTCTATCTTTTGAGGAAAATGCAATCAACAGATTTTCTGCTGTATTGTTGACTTTCTACCTGACAGGAATTACGAATAGGATAGGATCCTTTTTTTTTTTTTTTTAATGTATTCTGATAGTCAATCAACTTTAAGAAGAGCTATAAAGGCGTAAATTGCAGAAAGCTGTGAACTATGGCTTTGCTGTTTTTAACTATTAGTATGCAAAGAAGCGAAAATCGAAAAACCATTAAGGCCAGATCGTTTCAGAATTGAGATTTCATCATCAAGACAAATATTTTAGTCTCCTCAGTCGTTTGAGGAAAATCAAACTATGAAGATGGATTCTTCTACGAAATTTGATTCTAAAACGATTTTTATTACTATAGCTTTTTTTTTTTATTTTCCACTCTATTTGTCTATAGATTTTTTTTTGTTTTTGATTTACACCTTCAATATGTATTCATCTTACATGTAGGAATTCCTCTTTAAAATCTGATTTATTTGTAATTCCATAGTATTACACCTTATATTGTAGTTGATTTATTTCGGTCTTTCTTAGAGGGATAACCCTAATACAAATAAATATATCTATTCCTAAATTTGAAGACTGGCAGGAGAAACACTATTTAGACTATATGAGCATTATTTATCATTTTTTTTTTTTTATGAAAGAGGTAATGATTCCTAATCCGATTATTTGCCAGCCAAATTACCACGTAATGATAAGCAGGATAAGTGTTTCGTTGGGTGATTGAAAAAAAAAATGTTTTTCGGGAATTTATCTTAAGTGGTTGAACCACATTCTGTAACTTGACAACATATTACAACAGCTTTCTTGAACATGAGCAGATTAAAACATCTGAATATGAAGAATTGTTATTACGAATAACTGTAATTGTGCATATTGATTTCTTAGGATTGATATAAACTTCAATGACTGAGCTGTTGGTTAATTGGCAAATATACAACTAATATTTAGGGTGACATTTATAATTTTATGTTTGAATAGTTAACTAAAAATTTTTAAACGTTGAATCAAAATAACAAACAAAAGAATAATATTATTTACAGACAAATACTATACAAATCCGTTCTTTACAATTTGCACTTCATGGATAATTACAACATTCATACATAGAGTCATTATTTTCTATGTCATTGTTTTCGTTTAGAACGTGCATTGTATAACTACAGGTTAATTTTTATTCTTCATCTTCTTCTTCCTGTTATTGTTTTCTGTTTCACTGATAATGGACTTGATGATATTCAAGATCTTTAAAATTTTGGAAGAGTTTTTTGAATGTTTTATTTTTACATAGAAATCACCTGTTCTTTATTAATAGTTTTTTTTAAATTTTAAAACAAATATATCATTACAGCGACAATGATTCATCTTCAGGATCACACTCTGTCCATAACAATGAATATTTTGAAAAAAAAAATACATCCTTAAAAATCATTTTGTCATTTCAACACATGTTATAGAACCAATGTAAGGAGTATCCTTATTTTAACAATTTTTAAAGTTACTCTAATCTTTATTTGAAGTTGTGAACTGAGGATAATCTTGAAGATGAGAAAGAAGATACTGTTATTATAGATGTATTATTTATCATAAATTCAACCACAAATAAGGAAGAAATGTAATTTTCGTATCCAATTAATGGTTCTCTGAAAACCTTGAATTGAAATGCCCCAGATATAAAGTCAGATGTTGAACGTTCATGTCACATCCATGTAACTAACTAAATATTATTATGATTATGTATACTATACATATACTAAATTTCTTAAAGTGAAAATAATTTAAGACCACTAAAACATACAGCAAATTAATTCGAGATCTGAAGTGATTGCCTCATGATACTACAAATATAAATGGAATAAAATTAATTCATCAAGCCAGAAACCTCAAAAAAAAAAGCCAATGCGAAAGGCTCCTTCGTTCTTCATGAAGCTATTTACAGTGTTAGTTTCTCCAACATATTTAATTATAATTTATGCAATATAAACCGTATAAAACATTAAGATAAAAAAGAATTATAGAATATTTCGAAATTGCTTTACCGAAAATCATATGGGCTGTCACGGGCCAAATTGAACATAATTTTTTTTAGTTTTTATTATTTCAATTGATACTCTAAAGAATATTTCATGTGTTTTGTTCTATTAATGATTTATAATTTTCATCCTATTATTACCTTTCTTTTATTAAATATTGTTTGGTTCTGTAGGGGCCATAACCTGGTTTTCCTAGGGACACTATGCCCAGATTACGCTGGATTTCATGGATGTATATCTTGGGCGTGTAAACACTATGGGTATTCATGATCTTTAGTTTAACATATTAAAGTGTGTGAAATGGAAAAACTTATGTTAAATGAAGAAATATTTCCTTCTTTTTCCAAGTTGAAAACGATTAAACATTTAACATGGCCGAGAGTCTCTTACTAGGTCTGTAGAATGGAGAATGACGTCACGCAACTGCCCAACTAAGCTCGTCATCATTTTATTCGTTGTGTTAGGTTACTTGCTTGTAGTTTGTGTTTTGATTGTGTTAGTGTTGTGTTGGATGTTTTTATAACTAATAAAGCAATGGATGACAATAATAATATGTAATGAAGTTATCAATTAGCTCACCTTGATTCTCTTCGTCACAAGTTAAATTATCAACAAGACACTCAGTAACAAAACTTTTACACAATATCCACTTTTCACTCAATTTAGGCATGTTGTAATAAATTAGTTTAGTGAAAATTTAGAAGTAAAAAATAACATTAAGTTTTGAAAGGAAAGGTTATAAAACAAGTTGCTCAAAAATCCGCTTGGAGCTCTTATGCATTTAACATTTAACATGGCTTTAAATAGGGCTGCTCACAATCCTATACTTATAACATTTAATAAGGTAAAACATTTTACATTTAACACATCATAAATACCCCTACTGTGTAGGCTGGTAGAACAATGAGGAATAGAGTAGAAAATTAAGATATACCTATAAATCAATTAGACAATAAACAAATAAGTTATAAGGTAAACAAATAATATTTAATAAAAGAAATGTAATAATAAGATGAAGATTAAAAATCATTAAGGGAACAAGACACGTGAAATATTCTTTAAAACTTTGAATAGAAACTTATTATAATTAGCAGAGAACATTAAGGCGGATCCACATGTTGGCCGCTTGAACAAATGCTCGGTAAACAAAGAGCGGACCATCCACATGTTAGTTTTTTTCAGAGAGGCAAGCATGGCGGGCGTACAAGTGGCTCCAGCCACTGGGATTGTATTATTTTTATTACAAAAAAAAAATTAAAGGAAATTAAATATAAATAAATAAGATTACATATAAAACTTATAATAAAAAGTACCAACAAACACCTTTAACCTCCTAACAGCTGTCGGTTGCCACTAGACAAAGAACAATAGTGAAGATACTACACGAGCGCTCTCATGAACCCCCTTTGATCTGTGTCCAAAAAACCGACTCTCGACGGATCGGCAAAGAGCTTAGGCCAACTCGTACAAGCCACCCATTCACATGCTCACGTATGTCTGAGTTCGCCATGGCTTGGCCAACATGTAGAGGCCCCTTTAGAGAGACAGAAAAAAATAATTTTATTTTGAAATTCTTCGTTGAAGTCATTAGAAATACATAAAAACTTGAACAAATTTTTAGATTATTAATACTTCTTATCGTAATCACTTCTTACTATCATGTACCCAAATAACCTTAAAATATAAAAACTCCTATAACCATAATTAATAACGTCTGCAATCTTTTAATCATTTTATAATGAGAGTAATGGAGTACCAATAACATGAAAGGATGTTTTTTAAGGGAGAAAGGTACAAGTATAGATGTTTTAAGTTGATCTTTCTTTACATTTAAACTGATGGAAACAAAAGAAAAACGAAATAACCACCCTAAAAAAAGTAATACTTTATTATTGACGAAAATTAAAACTATGCGAATTACATAATTATAACAAATTTTTTTTCTGTTTGTCGCAAAAAACCAAGATATTTTTCGAAGACAAACATACTATAACACATTGAAGCAGGCAAAATTTCCTATAAAATGCTTATATTTCATTTGATTTTCAGGTAACCTACAACGCCACCAGAGAACGTTGTAAAAACAAAGTTTTTTCTCTATATTTCTCTACCCCGCAAGCCGTTGATATAGCAACAAAAATAGAAAAATAAAATCAAAATATTGTAGTTCTTTACTTGTAAATCGAAAACTAAGCATTTTTTGAAGTTGAAAATACAATACAAAAATAGACTAAGAAATATTTTCTACAAAATGTGTATGTTATATTTTATTTTCGACCAACAATTATTCATGAAAAAAACAAAAAACTCGCTTTTAAAAGTACGATTTAACTTATTTATTTTAACTTATTTACGATTAACTTATAAGTTTCATTACATTCATCATAAAAAATTAAAAGTACGATTTAACTTAATATTTGCAAAACAAATAGTTTCAGGCATATGACGTTGCTGGTGCACAATTTGACAGTAAGGAGAGTTTTTATTACTTTTTTTTTGTTTTCTTATTTTTCGAGTAATGAGATAAAAAAAGAAAATTCGTGAATTTTCATATGAATAAAGGATACTCTTTTTGTTGCTTTTAGTTTCATTACATTCATTATAAAAAATTACTCAAAAAGAGTAGGTCATATGTACAAAAATAATATTCCATTAAAATTCCCACATTTGCCTCTCGTCTTACCCCTCTCAAAATATCTTTCCACCTTGATGTTGATTTTTGTAATGTAATATGATAAACGTTATGTTTTCTAAAAAGGTTTCATCAACGGACCAATTTATTTGTCAATGTTCTACTTAACATTGGATTGGCCTATTTAAATGTCTAGCACAGAACGTTTAAGGCTAAATATTTGTGAGTAAATGATGACAATTCAATATAATCTTTTTCAGCTATGCTAATTTTACCACCACTTATTCTTTGAGTAATGATAGAATTGTGTTAGGAATTATGCCTTATCTCTATTTGGTATGTCTTATTTAAATTATTGAATTGAGATGTGTTATCTATAGTTTATTTTTTTTTTAATATTTATTTATTGCTATTTACAACTTTACATTATAATACATTTAGTAAATCTGATCTAAGTTAAATTGGAGTGTTACAGGCGTGTAGAGAAACTACCCATTGGTAGCACTCTAATGACATTTTACATTAGCAGGTCTCGTGGCCATCTTCTTTTCAGGCGCCTCGGAGGATTGTCAGGAATGGAAGAGGATGCAAGATTAGAAACTAGGGGGTCTATAGTTAAGTGATTACTGGAATAGCAAATCGTTAACTGGTTAGTAATTGAACTTGCATATATTAAGTTGCTAAAAATACTGCATAGTAATAAATTAGGTATTAGACATAATATAAATACAATGTTATTTTCTTTTTTTTTTTTAATTTCTATTATAATTTTAATTACATTTAATTTCCTTATCATTATAACTAAATATCACAATACTGTGTTCTTTCATAACTAAGTTCAATTACATTTGTTTTGTTTTTTTTCTCCATTTTTCGTGTCTATTTTATTCGTACTTCCTTCTTGTCAGTGATTCATCTGAAATTTGTTATATAATTTTTATTTAAAATTATATACTAATCAAATCATAAAATTTACAGTAAGCACACATTAAAAAATAAGAAAAACAAAGGAATAAACAAAAACAAGACATAAGAAAAAATATTCATTATTTAAAATAATATAGTAATAAGTTAAAACAAATAAATAATTAAGTTAAAAACCAAACAAGAATAAATAAATGTATTGTATGTATTTTTTGAGTTCTCGTTCTCAAATATTGATTAATTATCCTTACACCATGACGATAAACTTAATTGTCAAGTTTTATGTATGCAAAGCTTTCGCCTGATTTAAAGAACCCAGAGCATTTTTGAAAATGATCACAGCGCTCACGTGGAAGAATGTAACATTGCAACTGCCCATTACGTAATCAACTCTTTCATTTTTCGGGTCAGGGTTAATCGCCGCAAGGACGAATTCGATCTTCTTTAAATATTAGAATCTTCCCTAATGTTCAATCTAAAGTTGAATAGTCTATATTTTTCTTAATTAAATGAAAAAGCTTAGATACTTATATTCGAAGTACGTTGATGCCAGGAGCTGCTAAGCAAAATGTTCTAGAGGAGCAAGGCAAGTGTCTATAGAGGCCAAACATTTCCCCTCCTACAGATATACATTCAGACAGTGGTTCAAAGACCTGGTGTAGTGTGGTATTTCAAATAAACAAAATAAAAGCTTAAAAAGCTGTAGAGGAAGATTTTTTTTAATTCACAATTAATTGTGCATCAAACTATTTCTATCTGAAAACGATCTAGCTGATTTTCAACACCAAGTGATTGTGCATTGATATGACGAATCTAATCAACATTAGTTCATTAGAGCTGTTTTCGATAGAACAGTAAAAAAGTGTAAAAATGATAATATAAAGTGGCACTTTCGGTAAGTCGATTTAGATGAAAAATAATAAAATCAAAATATATATATCTAATATATAAAAATAATTTTTTTTTCATACTTTATGCGCTTCTATACCACTCATCCTTTTTGCTAAATTTTCAGGATTTTCTAAGGAAGGCTATTCCGATTTTTTTTGTAAAAAAAAAAAATTATTAACAACAAGCATTTTTGGCGTGTAGCTCAGAAAGTATACATTTTTTTTCATGGTTATTACATGCCAATTGATTTGCCTTTTTCTGAGGAATAAGAAAAAGTATAATTTATTCTATTAAATGATTTTTATTCACAAAAATTTTTCAAGAATGAGGATTTCAAAAAATTTGGTAAAAAAAATTTATTTCCTAAAAAAGCAAATCATATAAACCTCTGAAATCCTCAAATACCTTTTTTCGAAGAAAAATAAAAAATAGACATTTTGTTGGAGTTTGTTTTTTTCTGGTGACTATAGTTCATATAATCGTTCATAACTCCTCAGAATTTTATCTAATTTCTACCCTAAGACCGTCGGAAAGCTGAATATCTGCTCTTTTAACCTAAATATTGGTTTATATATAAAAAAAAAACTTTTCGTACGTTTCATTTTATATATCCGGTTCTAATTTCTAACTTATTTCAAAAATTGGTGATGGTACCATTCCCATAGTAAAAATTAGTCATACTTCAGAGCAAGATGTTTCGTTGTAAAACATTCCCAAAGTAGGTTTTGTCTTGATTGGCTATGTCATGTCTCAATGTACAAAACGTTTGGAAATTTTCCACCTTGATTTATTAGAAGGATTTTTTTTTTTTTTATTTCGGTGACCATTCTTCATAATTGCTCTGTATTTTAGGCAATTCTTTCTTTAATGAAACCGTTGGAAAAGTTTATAGAGCCCTAAACCACTACCAGGTTTGGTGTAGATTGGTAGAGTCGTATTGAAGTTATTTCTATTTTTTGATCTTTCAAAAAAAATCAAAGGCCAATATTAGGCGAAAATTTTGGGCTAAAAGATTTTATTTTCTGATTTTTTTGAAAACTCGTATTTAAGGGTTTATTTAGATCCGGTTTGTCCCAATTGGTGTAGTTTATAGAGCCTTAACCACCGACAGGTGTGGTGTAGATTGTTAGTCATAGTTAATTGGTAGAGTTATAGTTAATTATACATGTTACTATAGTTGCCGTCTTATTACTTCATCTATATATTAATTGATTTCCAAGTTTTTATAGTGTTCAATTAATGTATAAACGTCCTCAAACTAAGCAATAGCGAAACATTGCCTGGTCCGCTAGTAAATAAATAAAAATAAAATAAGAAAAAAGTAAAATTTCAAACTTAATATAATGATAAAATAAAACAGCAATCATAAAATAAAACACTGTTCAATAAAAGTTATAATAAAATATTTTGAAATAATGGGTTTATCAACAATAAATAAATAACCAATCAATTACATGGAATGTTAATTATAATTATCTGTTCCTTTCTAGGTACAAGAATCCTACGGTAGTAAACACAAAATTTTCAATAAAACGTCTCCTGCTTCAGTGGGCCAAGAAAGTAAAAAAACAAAAGAGTGAAGGACATCCGAAGATAAGACATTTTTAGAAGGTTGTTCACTGCATTCGGGTTGACCATGGAAAATTGAGACATGAGAAGCCTGTTGTAATCAAAATTTAAAGGAAAAATGGTAAGGCAGGCTGGTTCAAAAGTCTTAAAAATAATAATATCAACGTCAACACAACTGTTACCTTGATGGTACAAATCTGATTCCAAATTGAGATTTGTATTGAAGAAAGTTTTAGTTTAAAATGTAGGAATGACTACATTTGGACAAACGACTGACTTGGAATCCTCACACAAGACTGAAAATACAGGAAACTGCACATCGTTTTCGACTATTACAACATTTACTAGACAAACGGTCTAAACTTCCAATCCATTACAAAATACTGATCTATCTGGACATACAGAGATGAGCTTTGGGGCTCCTCTAAACCTTTGAATTCCTCTCATATCCAATCCCTACAATCCAAAATCCTTTATGCTCCTTAGAAATCAAATCATCAATCATGACCTCAATGTTCCATGTTCCCGATTTAGCCAGAACCAGAGCGGTTCATTCCATGATAAACTTCTCAACCAACCCACTTCTTTCTAGCCTGGCTTCTCCTTCAATACTTGGCAATCCTCCTAGGCATCTGAAAACAAGATTTGAATTTCTCTTCTAGAAATGTTATTGGAGCTCTATCAATGAGTAGATTGTCCACATGTTTGTATCATGTTATTATATCACTTACAGAAAATATACTTGTTGTATATATATAAATCACTTTAACAAATTCATAGAATAAAATAATGTCTAAGAAACAAAAATCTCATTGAGAGGCCTGAGGGCCGAAACGTTGGAGATTTTTCGAAATAAATAGTTGAGGGTAAAAGTGGTTCAATTGTTTTTTGTGCTAATAATAAAATTAACCACTCACAAACAATCAGTATAAAAAATATCTTTTAAAAATGTGAATTATGATAAAAAAAATAATAAAAACTGGTTTATGCATAATATTCGATAAAAATATAATTTATAAACCAGTTTTTATTTTCTTGAATTTTTGTATTAAGATTTATTTTTCTCAGACTTCAACAGCAACTAGCAGTGGACTGGATCAGATAATCTAAGAGAGTCCAAGTATTTTAGTTGTCTATGATGCTGTACTGATAATAGACGCAACCTTAAAAATAGAAAACTTTTTTGAAAAAAGTTAAAAAAAAAAAAAAATATTTTCATTAGCAAATGTTCATATCTATGAACATGAATAATTTTATTTTATTCAAATTTAAAATTATTGAAAAAACTATGAATTAATGTAACATATTAAAGGAAGTTAAAGCTTTGAACGTTAACACATTACTCAAAATATTTAGATTCCCAGGACTGTTGCGCATGCGCTAGTTAGCAAATGAACATATGCTACTTCGTGTCCCACAATAGACTATTTTCCAGTGAACTCAAATAAAAACAGTAGTGAAAAAAACAGTGTCAGTGAAATATTAAGTGATACTGCTCACATGAGAGCTAAAATACCATCTAATTATAAGCTAAATCCTTAATACCAACAGCAGCCATAGACTCGTATTAGAGATAACAACTCCAGCCTTTGTCAGTTGCTCACTGGCTGGCATTGAAGCAGGACCGCGCTGTCTTTTACACCTTTATTTACGTATATAAATACACAAACAAAAATTGATTTATATTTAACTTTTTTTCTTATTTTATTTTCTTATCTCGACTCACCATTATGGTATGAGATACTTTCATATGGTGATGTCCAGTAAAAACAGCACAAAAAGATCCCGAAGCCTGGGTAATACACCCAGAGACTCTCCAGCAAAACAAAGACCTCGAAAAACAGTAAGAAACACACCACCTGAGACACCAGGTAG
>NW_027107180.1:454787-489656 GCF_000696795.3 Halyomorpha halys
TTTTTTATTTTAGTATGTATGAGATCATTTATCAATATTACCTATTGCCCACAACTGTGTGGCAGATTGTAATATCTATCAATAAATAAATCTATCAATTTTAAAAAAAAAAAAAAAGATTCCCAGGACTATCTACATAACTCTCATGCCTCAATAACCGTGCACGATAAGACTCAAGGCTATTTCCAAACAATAGTTGTGGCTGACAAGTGAATACATAGATACACGCTTCTATTTTTATGTATATACATTAGGAACGATAATTAGTTAATTTGATGTAACATAACTTGAATATTTGGATTTTTTAATTTTAAAAAATGTGATTTATTGACGTACGCAGTTCCTGTCCAAAGTTCTCAATTTTTCAAAATTTATTTACACTATAACTCAGTCATTTCTTCTTTTTAAAACCACTGCTTCGAAAAATGTTTGTAACTTGAGGTTTTCGACCATGTGCTATGCCATCACCTTAACATAAATAAAAGCTGCTAAGCTAGGAATAAATTGGAAGCCAGCAAAAAATTAAGCGAATGTTAATTAGTAGTAATTTGGATGTCGAAAATCGCTTTGAAGAAAGTTGTTGGTAAAGTTATGATCATTATTACTCCATCATTATCACTCCCTTCCGTTCCTTGACCTCCTCATCATAAGAAACCCAGACAACACCATATCCATTGACTGCTACACCAAACTAACCAACTCAGGCAGACTTCTAAATTACTACTCCCAACATCCTTACCATCAAAGAATTATTGTAGCCAAAAACCTTTCCCCTTCTGATTCCCATTTCCATGAAAAAAACACACACCGCATGAAACAAAAACTGTTAGCTAATAACGTCCATCTCCATATCATTCATAAACTTTTATACAACTACAAAAATCGTCTCACCACTTCACCTAATTCTTCACAATCCCTTTCTACCCCCTTATACAGATTACTACCATACATCCCCTCTATTTCCGACAACATTCAAAAACTCTTACGTTCTGCTATACCTAACCTTCGTATTGCTTTCAGACCTCACAGCACACTATCTAATATTTACACTAAACTAAAAGACCCAATCCCTCCTCTACACCGATCACACATAGCATACCGCATCCCTTGCTCCACCCTTAATTGTAACTCTGCTTACAGAAAATCTCTTAAAACACCGTATCAAACAACATAAATATTCTGTTTCCTCACATAATCATTCTGCCTCTAAACTTTCGGAACATTCTATTTTTTTAAATCATTCCTTCGATTTCAACAAAACGTCTATACTTGCACAATTAAATAAGTTACATCAACTTATTTGTGTTTCATTTTAACCGCACCCCCAACCATCTTCCCCTCGTACAAGTCATCTGTCAACTATCTCACATAATTATGACCATTATTTTTTTTTTTCGGCCAAGACGACTTGAAGACTTTTGAAGCCCTTTACTGTCTAACCATGGTTGGGGTCAAGTTTTTTTCATTTTGTGGGACCAACACTCAATGAAAAAAGTCAACGACCCAGGCCGGATTCAAACCGGCACCGCCAATAGACATCAAAATGGTTAGACTATGTTTTCACAACTGAGCTACTGGCGGCCCTGATCATTATTTTATCACTCAGCATAAAAAAGGAACGCGATTAGTGTTTGATTTCTCACATAAAAAAATTACGGAAACCCATATGTTGGTTAAACAGTCATTATCAACGTGAGCAAGAAAGTAGTTTTTTTTTTTTTTTTTTAAACCGGCCAAGAAGCACCGCGGCCTAACAGCGCCTATTGTACGCCGTCCCTCCTCTGCTCAAAACAGGCCAATTGCCTTTGCAAATCTGGATACTGTATAGGGATCCACAGTTTCGCAAAGTTTGGGATCCAAGATACAATCCTTACCAAAGATGAGGAATCGCGTTCTTGCCACTGCATCACATTTACACATGATGTGATAGGCAGTCTCTTCCTCCTTTCTGCAGAACCTGCAGATAGGGGACTCTGTCAGTCCCATTCTATAGAGATGTTTATTTAACTGACAGTGTCCTGTATATAGTCCTGTCACCCATCTTAGGATACCCCTATCCATATTTAGAAGGCAGTTGCTTCTTTTCGGACAGGGTCCTTTAAGGAACATTTTTGATTGTTCCATCCCTCTGGTATTTCTCCAGAGTAACCCAGCCTTGCTCTCAGCGATCTTTTTGATATGTCTCTTCGCGTGGCTGAGACTAATTCCACATATGGGGTCAGGTGTGAGAGGAACATGCTCAGATCCTTTCCTTGCTAGGTAGTCTGCTCTCTCATTTCCTTTAATGCCTTTATGTCCAGGCACCCATTCCACCCACACCTTGTTGGCCAAGGAGAGAGAGTTCAAATTAACCTTACACTCCTCCACCAATTTGGAACGGGTTGCATAGTTGTCCAGCGCATAGATGGCCGCCTGACTATCCGTGTAAATCGTGATTAGCCTTTCCCTCATGCCCTCCTTTATTAAGTTCTGAGCACAGACATTTATTGCAAACACCTCAGCCTGGAACACTGTGGTGTGCTTACCTAATGAGATGGATGTCCCTTGATTAGGTCTATCCATTCTCCATATCCCTGCTCCGGATCCTTGTTCCATTAGGGATCCGTCTGTGTAGCAGTTTAAAGAAAGTAGTTAATCAACAAAACAAATTAACATGAACAATTTTACGGTCAAAGCGTCCGTCCATTTTGTTTATTTTTTTGTTTGCATCAACCTATTTTAGGTAGCTGCATCAGTTTATCAAGGCTTCACTCTCGGTCTGCTTTGAAGTAAGGTGAGCATGTTTCATGAATTTAATAAAATTATTGTTAGCTCTCATATCAAGAAACTCTTCAGAATGTCTTATTAGATGTTACATAACAATATAAACATTTTTTGTTCGATTAAAGGGAAGATCCAACCTATTTTAATAAATTGTTCAAGTGACCATCTGACAGGACGTCCTTCAAAGACATAGACGGTCAGGATTCTCAGTCAGTCCGGCACAGATATTATAATCCTACTTTTCTTTTACATATTTAATTGATATCGATGACGAACCCGATATAGACTAAGTAAATATACCAGCAAATAAATAGAACAAATAATATCCATACAAATATGTGGATTAAATTTTTTCACTTATGAATAATTGTGTTTTGTTGTCATTTAATATATATTTTTGTAAATATGTTACCTATTAATTTGTCTATAAATATAAGACGGAATGGAATATTGGATTGTAAAAAAAAAAAATTCAGAATGATTATTTTTTTAAAAAATCAGGTAGTATTTCCAGTTTCTAAAATCTCTAAGAGCAACTTGTATCTAAAATCCAAGAGGGACATATTCCCCTATCAAAAAAGTGGAAAAAGATAGATCAAAACCTCCCTTATCGGTGAAGGGAGCTGAAACAAAACTGCCAATCAGTGACTGACTACATGGCCTCAAACAAAGGGGGGCGTTCATTTACCTTTCTAGTGCTTTCCGGGGTAGACAAGCTATATTAACAGTACAATATGGTGGGAGGCATTTTCAGGAAATTCATTGAAAGTATTAAAAAAAAAAAAAATCTCCTGAAATACAAAATATATCGTCGTTCATGATTTATTATATTCAATAATAGAAGTTTGAAAACCAATGTTTAAATACCTCTTTAAAATTTGACGTTTTCTGTTCAAAGATACTAGATGAAGTACAGAAAAAATACTCGATTCCATGTCTAATCTATAGTTAAATGTCCTTATAACCTACTATATACGAAAGTGGTAATAAAGAAAGACTTTGGAAAAGAGAGGATATTGTAGGTTGGACTATAAAAAAATATATAGAAATAAAAAATAAACAGGACATACAAAAATGTACTTTCTACCACTACACTAAGAAAATTCTTACGTTAAAGGTTGACCTTTCAATATTTCACCTTTTACTACAGGACATATGAGCCAATAATCTTTCAAACAACCAGCATAAAAAAAAAAAACATTTTCAAGGTTCATAAATGGACATAAATATTAAAAAGATATATGCAGATCATATTAATAAATGTAAAATTAAACACTTCAAAACCGTTTGACGTAATAGATATGATACATTTGATTTCAAGTTATAAATTGATTAGCAATTGAAATTTTTGTTTAAATAATTTAACATATCATTCTGAGTTGGGACATGCGGAAATTAACTAATTTCGTTTTTTTACATTCTCAACAATCATTCGTAAACAGATTGACAAAGAAGTTGTGAAACTAAAAGGAAAAGGAAGTTGACTGAAACAATGTCTATCTATGAAAGAAAACGTATAAGACGGAGTTTTCGTATCAAGCGAATTCATAATGTCCAATCAAATTAGTAAAAAAAAAAAAAAAAAAAAAAAAAAAAAAAAAAAAAAAAAAAAAAAAAAAAAAAAAAAAAAAAAAAAAAAAAAGCAATCTAAGCTTTCAAAAATAATAAGGGGCCATCCTCACATTATATTGTACCCTCAGGACGTTATGTCTTTAAAACTCCCGCGGGTTTGTACGTGCGGTTTAGGTGTGGACATTAACTCAGTCCAATTAGACATCTGACACTACTTTAAAAAAATAAAATTCTTTTATTCGCGAGAAGATAAAGAAAGTAGAGAAGACAAAGGTATGTAGGTAAAGAAAATCATGAGTTTTTGCTGCATATTTCAAAATGATTCAGTTTGGTTTTTCCACCAAACTGAATTCTATACACAAAAAATGTACAAGCGACTACTGGTTTTCAACGTGATTACCTACACTTTATGGTAAGACTAGAAATTGCACTACCGTTGATCTAGTAACAGAACTTTCTTACAAATTACTGAACCCCTAACCCTTCATGGGTTGTGTAGTGGTACAGATTTTAGTTTAATTTTCTCTTTTATTCTTATAACTAATAATTATGTTAATTTTAAGCTCATTTCTTAGTCTTAGTTTCTTCAAATAAAATGGTAGAGAAAAAAAAATAGAATGGCCGGAGCCATTGGAAAAAATGACTTGATAATAATCTTAAAAATATTTTAATAATTCTTTCTTTGTCGAGGAATAAATTGGTAAGCCATTGAAATATTTTATAATTCTTTCAAATAAAATTTTTAAAAAATTTGGAAACAACTTTTTTATTTTGTTGTATTATTTTGTAATATGTAATTGATAAGATTTTTCCAACTAAAGTTACAAAATTGTTTTTATTATTGTTAGCTTAATGATTTAACCTTAGATAGCGGTGTATATGTCTTAACCATTTCTTTCTTGTCATAAATAATATAAGAAAATAAATTTAAATTTATGTTTTAAATATTAATTAAATAATTATTATGGCAGATTTTTTTCACAGCAAAACATAAAATATAATTTAATTTGTTTTGTTTTTAAAGATTAAGACGTTGTAACACTTTAAACGGTGAACATTATTGGACCACTTAAAATTAACTTCCTTGATGTCGTATTTTCCACCTACACACTATCATGAACGTAGGATTAATCTTCAACCTACCACTTACAGTCTGTTAGATCCAGTTCTTAATCACATTGGGTCTTTATATAATAGTGTACGAGTCGGGTTTGTATCTCCAAAATTATTTTCAATGGGATAAGTTCTTTACAAAATTAATGTACACTATATTTCTTATAAAAAAGGTTTTATAAGTTTTTATTTCTTAACCCCCTAATTTCTGAGATGTAGAGAAGGAAAATATGGTTAATCAACCTCAAGCTTTGATATTGCCTCTATGGTAAAGAATTGTATGTTATATAAAACCACTGGCTCCATTTCTCTAAAACTGATGTTTTCTTGTGTATTGTTTAAAAAAAACGTTATACATAAACTTTTGAGGGAAATTCAATGTAATTTTTTTGTGAATTTATTTCACTAAACTCAATCATTTCGAGATATACAAAAAAAGATAAAACGCGTGATTTTGATCTTATTCATCTCCCCCTATACTCTTAATCTGACACGCAAAAATGTCGGAATTTTTCATACTCAAAGTATTGGTGTTTTTTTCATGAAACGTTATATTACAGTGGTTGATGCTACACAGCTCTTCATACGGCATTAACCACTGCTACGTCTTCAAAGCTCTTTAGACGGTTTCCTTAGTTTTATCCTACAACCAACAGGACAACCTCTCCAGTACAGACTTTCGCCATTTCGGGTATCTACCATAGATCTCAAGAATACCTGTTTAGGGGCCCTCTCGGGGTCTTAATCTGTTCCCGTCAAGTCTATTCCATATTAACCCAATTGTTGAAGGGACTTGCTAAGCGATCCCAGTTTCTGAAATAAAATATTGTATTGTCACAATTTTATATCCATGTGACAAATCGTTGCGGAAGTTATATACAGAACGAAATTGTAAAACCTTTTCCTTTCTCCATTTGTATATCATGAGCCTAAGGTGGAGTTAATGAGAGATGAATTAATAATTATTGACTTAAACTGAACGTAACTACCAGTTTTAAGAATAAAAGAGTGAACAATAAAAAGTAACAACAATAAAATCATCGCAAAGGACATCTCATTATAGAAATTCAGTTGTTTTTAATATAAAACAAGTTAAAATTAAATTCATAGCAATTTTAATAAGAGATGTTTTTAAGAACTATAACCGCAATTTTTGATTTATCTTTAGTTATATATTTATCGTTTATAATTGCCCACGCTCAGCAGAGAAGGGGGTGAGTTAAAGTAAAAAATATACAATCGCAAAAGAAAAAAAAAGGGGATAAAAAAAAATAACAAAGAATAAATCGCTCCTTAGACGCCTGGTTATTTTTTTCCTTGGAAATAACGAAAACTCTGAAACGATGACTCCAATATGCCTACAATATACCCCTAAATAAACAATTATCGAACTATGAGCACTGAGGAATACCTTTACATGTAGATAACAGAAAACCTAGGGATGATACCTAACCACCTGTGGAATTATCATAATATTAAGTGGACAGCAAAAAATAGAACATAAGTAAATTAACAGCAAAAAAAAGAACATAAGTAAATTAACAAGTTGAAAGCAGTGTATATGCATAAGAAAGAACACCAGAACTATATGAGCTAAAGTTTAATAATAAAAAGAAATATATGCAATCAGAATGAAAAAGGAAAAAAAAAAGAATCTGACCAACTAATAAAACAAACAAAACTTATAGGTTGACTGAACCTTAACTTAAATGCCTAGTTTAACCTTATGAACTAAATTTATACTATTACACAAAACATGAACATAGAATAAAAATAAAATAAAGTTTAGTTCGAACACTAAACCACTTAGTCCTTGAGTATACTCCTGGCAGAACACAAGGTTACCCGATATCTCTTTTTCGGCCACCGTCTCACCTTCCTCAGAAGTATGAAGATGATTCCTGCCATCCAGGACGGGCTAAAGAAACGTTGCCACGCAATGCATTATATCCACACTTATAGTGATAATGACCGCTCATTGAATTAAGACACCATAATTTAGCAAAACAAAACACTAACGATAACATCTCTTATAAAGTAATATTTCGATACAGTAAGAGTAAAGATGCAGGGTCTTCTAAACTATCACAACCTCAAACCAAATAAACGAAACGTGTTCATGTAACCTTCTCCAAAACCTGGCCCCCTTGTTTCCGCAGATATCGCTAGTGTTTTTGTTTTTTTCACCATGAAAACCGTAACACCTCTTGTCTACGCAGATATCGCCAGTGTTTTTATTTCACCATGGCAACCGTGACACCTCTTGTCTACGCAGATATCGCCAGTGTTTTTATTTCACCATGAAAACCATAACACCTCTTGTTTACGCAGATATCGCCAGTGTTTTTATTTCACCATGACAGCCAAAACAATATGGCATATGAGAACTTCTTTTGTCCAAGTAAATACGTATTGTATGAACCTCTGAAGTTTTGCCCCACCGCTGGCACAGTTACAAAATACACCTTAATGTAGCGTTAATAACACCTTTGATTACAATCAACCTTTTTTCACTTTTTATTGAAGGACGGTAAAACTACAACTGTACTAACAACCATCGCGTGACTGTAGTGGAACTGTAGCTTTACCAAAGTCATTTTGATAATTGAAACAGTTACAACTGTGGTTAAAGATAATAATCCAGGCGATGACCGGTCATTCAGTTTAATTCTATGTAATTTGCACACACAACAATTATTTCTAATTCGTAATTAGAAGTTGCTGAATCAATAGTTGGTGTCCTATTCATTCCTCTGGAAGATTCAAGGTCTCAGTACAAAGGCAATAAATGGATTATTCTATTTATTTTTATTGGCATTCATATTTATTATAATAGCTTACTATAAATATGGAAAGAAAAATTATTAAAAGAATTGTGTATAATCTTTTTTCTTTATAAGTATTTTTTAAAAAACTGGTTACAAAACAATCTAGTATATTTTAGAAGCAACCTCGAACCCTGTTAAACTATTCCCTCAATAGACTCAAGGTCAGATATTTGATATCATTGTTTCTGCTAATGACAACTATCAACCAATGCTCTCCTACAACATATACAGCAGAACTGCAGACGAATGATAAAGAACTTAATAATACCATTGATTAATATTAAATAATATATATAATACATAAAATAGTATTAATATAGAATAATATATAATTATTTTATATTAATACTATTTTATGTCTTCCTTCCTTTTATTTATATATAATTTTCTTATCACTTAATTTTTACATAATATTTAACCTTAATTTACCTTATTGTAGTAATGTTCTTAGTTGTGTTTTTGTATCTGTTTAGCCTTGATGAAGCCCTGGAAAGTGGGGCGAAACGTCGGACATTAAATAGTTATAAACTATTTTTTTTTTTTTTTACCGCAACCCTGACCATCTTCTTATAATTAAGTTTTGCGGTCAACTATATATATATATATATATATTTCTTATTTTAGTTAGCTGTGCCTCTTTGATACATAGAAAAGAAACGATATAATTTACATCATGTCTTTTACCTGGTTTTATTTTTTTACATTCTTACCCCCTTTTATTATACTTTAATTACTTTATATTTACTATCCATTCTTTTTCTTTGATATTTTTATATTTCATCTTTAATTTATATTCATATGTTACTTCCAACTTAAGTTTAATTACATTAATTACTTTATTATTAATGTTTTTATTATATAATTTACACACCTCTGTACCTCTATTTATTTTTTGTATTGTCTTTTCTTCATCATATTATATTTATTGTATCTATTATTTTAACTTTATTATTTTTTTTTTGCAATTAACCCCTATTTAATGATTGCCTAATTTTAATATTTTCTTTAATTTTCTATTACTTTTTATTTTAAAATTATTTTCAAACGTAACGTATTTTTAACCGCCAATCCCCACTACTTCTCTATTACATCCTGTCAGCCGTCCAACATCTTCATTTATTCTTGATTTTACTTTTATTCCCTTTTTTTCCATCTTTTGTTTGAACTGTATTTCATATTTCTTCTTTTTTTTTTATCTGTTGTTATTTCAGTTTTCAAAATTTTCTAAAAACTTTTATTAATCTTATTTAATTTTTACGTTTCACTGTACATCTTTTTATTTGTTCATTTATGTTAAGATCATTTAAGAGTTTGTATCTTTTTTTAGCCCATATCAAGACACAGAGCCCTGCACCTCCCGACTATTGGAGCTTGACTGCACCTAGACTATCTTCTTTATTACACACGGTAAATCGGTGATATTCCACGATATAAGTTTCCATGTCATTATCAAAATGAAAACGTATTTGTCTAGTTAAGAAAAATAGTTTTAAAAAATTGCCAACATTATCATTTGGTGGAAATTGAAATGGTACCAATTGGATAGTGACAATGATATATTCCTTTATTGGTTTTGTTATTTACCGAGTGTTGATCCCAATTATTTTAATATCTAGCATTAAAAAATTTACACTTTTTTTATTAGAATTTTTAAATAGCTTAACCAGTAAACAGTCAATAAAAAATTGTTCAACTATTTACATGTATGATAATGTCTTCTAATCAATATTTAGTGTTACGATTTATTTTTATTGCTTTTCTAAGGATATAAAGGTGAAGGAAACTGATTCAGAGGATAAATATAGATACAATATGTGTCTTACTGCATTGCAACAGCAGTATTACGTAATATTGAAAATTCTTTTAAGAAATTGTCAAAATTTTAGTTTTATATTATATTTTTAATGATTCTTTTTCTCAGGCGATTAAAACTTGAATAGCATATTAAATAATTATGTGATCCAATTAAATAAGATTTTCATTATAATAATAAATTCTTTATCTATTACGGAACTCTTTTATTTAGAACTATACTATTTTCGAGGCTTGGAGTAAAAAAATAAAAATATAAAAAGAACTGACGACTTCCAAATTTTTAAATAAAATATATAAATCTGTACCGTTACAACTCATGAAGGATCAGGTGAGTATAGTACTTTGTAATATAGTATTGTTGTTAAACCAACGCTTGTGCAAGGAGGTGATTTGATCAAAATCACGTTCTACTGCCATATTTTCACCAATTAAGGGTCACAGCATCAGGATATATAATTATTTGTCGCGGCCGGATTCGAACCCAGGTCCTAGGAGTAAAATAATATGTACACATATGAAAAATATATATATATATATATATACAAACATAAATTAGGATTAAAGATAGGAAACATCTATATGCATTGGATTGGAATTTCAAGGTACTGGGATCGGAAGAAGAATGGTAAGATGTTTTATTTTTCCTAAACACCATGAAATGTGAAATTAACATAAAAGAATAATTTTTTTTTTTGTGTTGAAGCTCACTAGTTGTTTTGTTTCAACCTGCGTGTAGTCCTTATTGTTGTTTCAGGTTTTTCTCATGACATTGTCAACTCAATGGCCGCAGTGCGTAAAGCAGTGGAGAAACATTATCAGGTGCTCGTTAACGCATGAGTACACTGTATACTGTCTGCCAGCCTATTTCCTCTGTACTCTATAATTTTTTTTTATCCCCTAACGGGTCATTTCTGAATGGATGGTTATTTTATAGGTAATCAGCCCATTCTAACCAGTGTGGGGATGGTCGAAATTTCATTCC
Organism: Halyomorpha halys; assembly: GCF_000696795.3. Lineage (NCBI taxonomy): Eukaryota > Metazoa > Arthropoda > Insecta > Hemiptera > Pentatomidae > Halyomorpha > Halyomorpha halys. Next base: position 465,861 of record NW_027107180.1, read on the forward strand.
GTGAGTACACCGTGAAATTAATGGTGACCTTCCAAGGCTGGATCGGACAGATGGTGATACAGACTCGAGGTTAAGGTTATGCCTCAACTTCTCCACAAGAGAGATTTCGTTCTTCTGGAAGGAGAAAGTAATATTGTCGATACTATTGAGATTTAATAGCGTTCCATATTTGGGAATGTAATATTTAATTATCACAATTTTTTTATAATTTCCTTACGAGCTCTTTCCACTTAGTAAAGAAGAGCTCTAGTTGCGTGGGCAGTTATATGTAAATATGAAGGTTGAGAACGGCATTGTGAATTTAAACTGATCGAACGACAAAAATGGCTAGCTTTGTAGAGGGAGGATGCCAAGAAATAATATGGTGAGAAAAATAAACTACATAAAATCGGATAGCCCAAAGAAAAATAACCCAGAAAAATTTAAAAAATCTCTCTAAAAAGGTTATCATTAACATCTAGTATGGATTTTCAGGGATGAATTTTACTTATGACAAAATTAACAGATTTTTAGCTTTGGCGCTAAAAATCCTTCGCTGAGGACTGATTTATTGCTATATATTGCTAGCACAAGTGGAATTAAGTCAGAAAAAAGCTTTTTATGCTAAAAAATGGTTTCGTTAAATTACATAGGCAGAACCATTTTAGAGGGAGCCCCTCTATAAATCATTCGTTTCTGCTTTATATCGAGGTTTTCAGAAATAAATCTGAGTGAAGAAACATCAAGGAGGTAAATGATAGCCTACTAGCTCACAAGGTACAAATAACAGGTAACAGCCCGTAAACGTAAAACCATACATCGAATACCTACACCTTGGAATCAGGCTAAAACAGTTTAAGAACAAAGATAGAAAGTGATTGAGTTTCATAAGCACGTATTACCGGAGAAGAACCTGACGTACGTTACTGTCGACCTCTAAGGGCGGTTACTCCAATCTCCGTTAAAACTTAGATTTTTTTCAAGGGTTTAGTAAACCTCCGGCAACTTAGCGACCTGTTAGTAATCAAGTTTTGTTAACCAGGTAACCAAGATTACCTGAAAGTGAGATAACTATCAGTAGATCGCGCTAATGTTCTCGAAAATTCAAATCAAATATTGGTTGAACTTCATTATCGATTACGTTTTTATTAAAGTTTTTTTTTTTTCGTTTCCAATACTTACGCACAGCTAACGTAACTAACATTTATCGTACTGTAGTTACCATAAAACTATAGCAATTATCAATAGTGAATTACAATTTATCAGGACAAATAGTGAAATCCTCTTTTTTTATATCATTTCAAATTTCATCCACAGGAATATATCATTATTATTTTTAAAAAAACTAACAATAATAAGGAATCAAAAGGGTGCATTTTAAGTTAATAACTTACGTTTACGTAAAACAAATATAAAACTTGGAACCAGACACGGTTGTATCATTAAGAATGTTTTCTCATTAGTGCAATTGTTGTTTCGGCATGAACAAGAGGAGCCCGAATTTATCCCTTAGAGATAAGGAAATTCTCTTAGGATTGTAAACAAGTTTGACTCAACTATCTATCTAGATCTAATCCATTTTACTTAATTTGGAAAGAAACGTAATAATACAATACACCTTTGCTAGGCAGCATATCCAACTGGAACTAAAGAACCGGGATGGCCAACAAGCCGATCGCGACAGACCAGTCATTGCAGCAGTAGACGAGGCCAAATTGGATTGCTCGCAATGTCTGGGATGGAATTCCGTTTACCGTGGACTTTGAAGCGATTGTAGAAGACAAAACCCCCATTCGACCAATCAGACATATTTCATATGGATCATAAGTTATTAACTATCCATGTTCTTTTAATTCCCCTTGATATGAGTTTATTGGTCCTTCAAAAAATTATTGTTTTTGTTTTTGGTAGATAAACCGTTTATTTGTATTTTAGTACGATGTGAACTAAGCGATATATTGATAGATTAGCAAAAAGTAAGTAATATTATTCTTTCATAATACATTTTCCTGGGCAAAAAAAAATACTCGAAATTGTAATATTGATATCAAATTATCAGCCGTAATTTACTTTACTAGCCGCATCTTTATAACTACTTTTTCATATTTACAACAAATAGTACAACATATACATCTTGGTTGTTAAAAAAAAATTAAATAGCATTTTAAGTTAGCAAAAAACTATCTTGATAAATCAAATGTTTTAGCCCGCAGTAGGGTTTGGAAATTTATTTGTTCATGAGCCTATTTCTCGAAAATGTAATAAGTGAATTAAAAAATAAAAAATAGTTTTAAGCATATATATTACTTATTCACCTATACCTCGAGGGAATGCACCTGACACTGAACACAGTGTATAAACATAATATGCACTTCACACCCCTTCTTCTCCCCCTTAGACTAATTCTATGACAAGTCTAATAAGATATGAAGTAGATCTTATATACAGAAAAGATGGCCACCTCTGCTAAAGAAGGTTCCTTGTATTGTTACCTACTTAAACGTAAATTTGCTCTAAATCTGTTTAACCGGCTATCATTGGCCGGTAATGTTTACCGCCAGATAGAAGGTTAACTCTTCGGGTGCAACGGATAATTATTGAGTTTTCCCGAGATTTCATTAATCGTAGTTTAAACTGTGATTGTGCGATTGGTCTCAAATGTCATCAATCTATGTAAAATACCTGAAGTTTTAACAAAATATCGGATGAAATGTGAACAGAGAAGCAAGGACGAAAATTTGTTGGGGACGTGGCAATTAGAAAGATAATCTGCAAAATCACATTTGATTTTTTCTGGTATGATAAGACCTCTTGGATATTTCAATAGACTCATGGTGGTGACAGAAGATCACTAAATTTGCTCACCGAGAATGTATCAAGTTTAACGAAAAAAATAAACATGAAGAACGAAGGCTTTCACACTCAAGTCTCCTTACGATACCCCCTTGTCTGTGAATCGTTAAAACTTACTTGAGTGATGATGCAAGATTGCCTTTCGTCGTCTGATTCGGCCTATTGAACTTCCCGTTACAAGACATCCATTAGAGTCTTGAGACAAGTCATTTTATTGGCTAGCGGAACGAAGTTGGAAAGCTTGTCCTCATTTCCGATATAACGATTTTTCTTCAACTGTCATTTATATTAGTATTTTATTAATATAAATTTCTTTAAATAGAACTGAAGCTATTTTCATCTCTTGGATTTTTTTAGGAAAATTATATTTTCATCCGTCTCTATTAGAGATTACAATTGATAGATATAAAACAAAAATATTCATGTTAGTAAACAATGTATTTAAGTAGGATTAAATAAATAATCTATAGGCAAACAAATTGTGTTATTGATATGATAAGAAGAAATGTGAGGATTTCAAGAATTTTTAAACTGTAAAAAATTAATAAAATGATATAACCTTATTATTTAGATGGATTATATATTTTTTTATTTTATTTTTTTTTAACCTAACAATATTATTTCCACCTGTAAAATAAAGACAATCAGCAAATGAGATGCAAGAAATAGACATGGCATGCATAGGACCTGAGGGAGACAGAACTTAATGATGCATCCTTCTTACGTTCAACAGAACAACGATGTCAGACTAGAAGGTCCCTTATCCAACTTGTTTTAGCCATCGCCAAGTTATAGTAGTCATATATTCCATTGCAGTATCAGTAGTATTTTACCGAACATAAAGTAACATATATTGAACTAAGGGAGCGGATGGCTCAGTGGTAAGGCACTGTGCTATTAACTCAAAGGACCCGGGTTCGAATCCAGCTGTGGCAGATAATTATTTTCTGCTTCACTGTAGCTTTAACAGCACAGTGGGTTCGGGAGCATTGCGAGGTCCACTCAGCCTCTTGAAGTGGGTAACCCTTAATCGGGTAAACATTTGGCGGTCGAGTGTGATTCAAACCAAATCACCTCCCTGCACAATCGTTGGTCTAGTAAGTACTCCCTTGCAACGTAATGCTCCCCTGACCCTTTGTGGGTTGTAGTGGTACAGATTTATTTATTTTTTTAATCTTTATAAACCATTCCAAAAACGTTCCTCAGAAAAATAATAAGTTAAAACAATGACTTTTTCCAAATAAAACTACACCGTTATTTAGGAACCTGAGTGTAATACATTTGAATGTACGGGTTTAAAAATCTGCAACTACCACTAACAATAAGTACGAAACAATTTGTTGCTGAAGAATTAATGATAAGGTAATAAGTGATATTACAAACTTATAAAACTTAGGAAACCCTTTAGTATATTTGTTACAATTGAAAATTTACTATATTTCTATACGAATTAAAAAGAAATAGAATTATTGACAATGGTTGCGGGATAATTAATTATTCTGTTACTGTAGCCCTAAATCAACCCTGTTGGTTCTGGAGACCACCTCTGGAGTCCAACCAGCTTAATAATGTTTGATACGAACTATTAGGTTAGTGCATATGAAATGTCGGATTTCTTTTACATTCAGATATTTCTCTTCCTTTTTTCGCTATGCTTTTGTTTTTGACATAATCTCGTTCACACTCGTGCCGTACAGATATTCGTGTAATTTTTTGTATGAGTATAATAAACTTGGTAATAATATTGCAAAAGCTGCACGCAATATAAACCAGGCGTTTGGGGAGAATAGTGTTAAACATCGAAAAGTGCAGCGTTGGTTTGAAGAATTTCGGTCTGATGATTTTTCACTGCGAAACGAACCGCGAGGAAGACCCAAAAGGTCTGCGCGCAGAACAATTGCGAAATTAAATGAATTGAATTGCAGTAGCAGCCTATTCACCGGATCTCTCATCAACTGACCTTCATTTTTTTTAACATTTGGATCTGATTTTACTGGCTAAACAGCCTAAAAAATTGATATCTGAATTTATAGATTCTAAAGATCAGAATTTTTTTAAGACAGGTATCTATGCTTTAAAGTCCCACTGGGAAAAGTTTACTGAAGTGAATGGAACATATTTTGATTAAATAAACGGCTTGTGAAAGAATATATGCAGTCACTTAAAAATCTAACATTTCATATGCACCAACCTAATAAAAATAAATCAAATTATTGATAACGGTTATAAGATAATTTCTTGGGTACTCGCCCAGGTATCTTTAATTATCTTTAATTTAAATCCGATGGTTGAGCGTTATCTCGTAAAAATCGCCACATTGTATAACTATTGTTCAACAGTACTGTATAACAGTACTTCTTTACACAGTTCTGAACCCCTAACACTTTCATGGGTCATAGTAGTACAAGAGCCCAAGAGGAAAAAAAAGGCAGTTATCTTACCCCAATTTTTGATTACTTTAATGAAAACTATGCATAATTACTAGTCAAAATTCATGAGTCTGCCAAGTATAGGTAGGGGGAATAAAAAATGGTGGCTGTTTCAAAGCGATTAAAAAAACTAATTTTTCATTCGGAGCTCTTTATCTCAAAACGTAGGAAAAACACAAGAAACCCTAAGAGAACGTCATTTAAAGAAGACTAAATTTGCTAAAATATGAGCCCTAATAGAGTTATTTACGTTAAATAGTTCTCGAGATATTGCTTTTTAAAAAGCAACATTTTATAAAAATGTTGTATGGGACGTACTAAAAGATCAGTAGTTAGTGAATTTATTTTGAAAAATCTATATCTCAAAAACCATTTGACATCTGTACTATTAGCGCTCGAATTAAAGCTAGTTCAATGAGCTATAAAGTATTTTATGATGTTCATCTTCGTAGGAGTAATAGTTTACAAGAAATTTGTAAAACAATTGATTTATAGTTGTTCAGACAAATTTTCATTTGGCAAATTTATATTCATATGTGAATATCATAAGCATTACTACCCCTACTAAGATAAGTGTCATAAACTACTTTATAGTAAGTTAAATTCCTTTATTTTGAGTGTTGTGTGACAGACATATGTTCGTCCTATGGTTTCTGAAATGAAGTTTTTCATAAATCAACCTTCTTGTCCGAACAACTTTAAATTAATTTATTTTAGGAAATATCATGAAAACTACTATTCCTACGAAGGTAAAGGTCATGAACTTATTTATAGTCCATTAAACTAGCTTTAATTTGAGTGCTAATAGACATCTGTACGTCACATAATTCCTGAGATATAGATTTCTCAAAAAAAATTAAATAACTACTAATCTTTCAGTAGATTTTTAAGAAATTTTGCTTTTTAAAAAGCTATATCTCTAGAACTATTGGACGTAAATAGCTCTTTTAGGGCTAATATTTCAGCAAATTTACTCTTCTTTAAATAATGGTTCTTAGATTTTCTAGTATTGTTGGTAGTTTTTAAGATATAGAGCTCCGAATGAAAAATTAGTGTTGTTTTTTTAAGTTTTGAAACAGCCGCCATTTTTTATTCCCCCTACCTATACTAAGCAGACTTATCAATTTTGACTAGTAATTATACATAGTATTCATTAAAGTAATCAAAAATTGCGGTGAGATAACTGCCTTTTTTTCTTCCCGGCTCTTGTACTATAGTGTTTCACATTATTATGAGACGGTACATAAAATAATAAAACAAACTAGATCAATTCTGTTATAGTGCTTAAAACGTATATTTCAACCCCGTCATAAGCTTCAGTAAAGAACTCTAGATACATGTTACGAAAATTCTAATTGAGCTTTTAAGATTGGTGAGTATTGTATATCATTACAGATGTATTAGATTTGCCCTGAAATACATAGTTGTATCATGTATGATATATACTTGTATAAATATAAGATTTATAAATATTAATATGTAAGATTTATATTTCATTGACACATACGATAATAAGTTTGAAAACAATTAGTAATTTCTTTCAACACATTGTAACTAGTACTGTGGGGTTATATTTGACTATATAATATATATATAATAATCTATGAGTTGTGTAATGTTTGGCCATGAAAATAGGAAGGTATGTATCGAGGATCACACGTTCCTTTCCGTGAATCGAATCACGCCACACACCCAGCATTACATCACCCCACGTCCACGCCACCGAGGAATGCTTTGTCATCGTTGTTTGCAAAAGATTTTGATAAAATAACATTATTTTTACCAAAATATCACAAATAACTGAAATATTATTCAACATTACGATGTAAAATGCGAGTACGTTATAGCGAATATTTAATCAAATTTAATATTACATTTTCATCAATTTGTGTCCTTAAAGGCCCTCATTTTCATAAGAGAGAAAGAAAGACTTTATTCATTCATGCTGCCCACAATACATCGGGTTGCTACATTACACAGCATACTGATCAATCCGTGACTGGACAAATATAAGTTACATATTTTTACATGATATAATATAATAGATAGATAACATTTTTTTTTCTTCCACAGTTTTCTTTTACTTTTCTTTTACAATTAATACCAGTCTCCAAACTAACTACAAGTTTTTCGATTTATTCCTTCCCCCCCCCTTCTATTTCACAATCCATATTTCATTTGATCAACAAATTCCCTTATATAACAAATATTAAAATATTTAAAATAATAAAGTAATAACTAAAACAACAAATAAGATATGCGATGCCATGCATCCCATCCCACTTCTGGATAAACTCCCATACTCATGAATTTCCATGCATGTGGTGGCGTATGAAATATCAATATCTTAGTATAAAATATCAAGATATTTATAATATAAAATATTATTGTTCATTAAAACTGTCAACTATCTTATCAACCATCTAAAATTAACCGTGATAAAATAGTTTGTTGATACTGTTAAGTAATCTAAAATTAAAAGTTTTATAAATTAATGAAATTGTGACAAAATAGGGCGATTTGACTTGTTATTAATGACCTCGATATAATAGCCTGCAAAACGGTTTTATATAATTAGATATAATTAATGAGGTTCAAATTTATATTTAAGACTGTCCTTGAGGTGGCCGAATTGGCCGAAACGTTGGACTGTTGATAAAATAAAATTTGAGACATAACATGAACAATTTATTTATTTAAACAATTCATACCAGTCACAAACAACTTAAAGATCATATATAAAATAAAATATTATATTATGTTTATAATATAAAATATCAAGAATATAAATATAGAGTGGTCATTGAATAGTTGTCATTGTTTTATTTTAACATTATCTAGGTTTTACATTACATTATATTGTAATAGTTTCACAGTGTTTAAATGCCAAATTTTCGAATCGTTTTCATCTGAAATACCTTTGATTTTGTTTTTTAGAAATTATTAACCACATTTGTATTATATTATAGATGAAAATGGGTAATTATAAAACTATAAAAGGATTTAATAATGAACCTAAGGAAATAAGTGGACAAATATTTTTCCAGGTTTAAAACACATCTCAAGAAATACAAGTAGCAACATAGGCGCATTATATACCCTTAGAAAGCTACAGATTTTAGGGAAAAAACATAATATTTAACTATGGTAATAGAGAATGAAGAAAAGCGCATAAATAGAAGATCTGATCAAACATGAGTTGAACTTGTGGGCGCAGTGAGTTTTTCTCTTTTACAAGTCTGATAAATGTTTTTATATCATTATAGTTCCTTATTCGTTAAAAATAGATAATAAAAATTCATGAGTCCTAAGACCCTCGAATATGGTCTTTATTTGCTCAGCCTCTGCATATTGTTATATTTTTTTCTTACAGTTAGATTCCTTTCAAGCTTGTTAGAAGAAATATATTTCAAGATGCCACGTTATGATCTCACTAACGTAGTTTACAATAAATATATAAAAATTGACGTTTCTCTTTACAATTTATCTTTGATAAAACCGTTTGAAGTGGGCTTCAAATTCATTAATTCAGGAGGTACATCTTAACTAACTAAAAAAAAAAAATGGACTTCGCTTATACGAAATTAAATAAAGAAGTTTTTCTTGAAGAAAGAAGTGGAAACCAACAGGGGACTGAAAAAAACACTCACAAGTGCAGTCGTTATTTATTTTAAAAAAATATAAATTTCTTAATATATAATCTTTCTACTTTCTTGCGATTGGTTATTATTGTTTAAATAAAATAAATTGTATCCAATTTAAGTCTTAAAACAGGGCCGTCCGTAGCTCAGTGGTTGGGCACAACTTACCATTCTGAGATACACTGGCGATGCCGGTTCGAATCTGGCCAAGGGCGATGTCTTTTTCCATTGAGTGGCGGTCCCACAAATTGAAAAACTTCGACAACCATTGTGAAAATAATGGGAATACAAATAAATTTATACCTAGCTGTATGGAAAATCCCAATGCCATTAAAATATATATAAAAAAGTCTCAAATCAACTATATTTTATTATAACTCCAACGTTTCGGCCAATTCGGCCAGCCTCAAGGACATTCTCAAATACAAATTTAGAACCACAACAATTTTAAAAAACTTTATGTAGGTTAAAGTTAAGGTTAAAACTATTCTGCCCAGTTCAATAATTTCAGTATAAAATTGGATTATATAATTGGATATGAGGTTTAAATTTATATTTAAGATTGTCCTTGAGGGTGGCCGAATTGGCCGAAATTTAATTATTATTTTATTTAAACCATATACATATCTTAAAGGAGATTTATCTCTTTACAATGGTGCCACTGGAACTTAATTCGTATGAATAATGTTGACTTCCTGTTCAGCAAAAAACTAGACGCTTAAAAAACACAAAATCTCAATTTCCTCTTTATTAAGTTAAGAATCAGACCAAGGTCCATCATCTCTTAAAATATTTCTGAACATTTGCGGGCCCCTCCCCCAACCAATTTCAATTATTCAAGAACTGAATGGAATGATAATTGAAAGGCCGAGAATTAAACGTGAAAAAGGTATTGGAATGAAGGACTTGGGAAAGAATGGAATCGTTTTAAGAAGATATTATTAATTTAAAATCTAAATTATTAAGTATTAATAATTTCATTGCCAAAATTAAAAATGGTCTATAATATATTTATCATTTTGGAAAATTGTACAATAAAATCTTAAAAGTTGTTTTTGTGGAAAGGAAAATTTAAAACTGGCAAATCCCCCCAACTTTTCAACCGCAACCTATTTCTGTTCCAGTAACTCACTGCGAGAAAGCTGTCAAATAGAATGTCACGAATGGAGGAAGTAGTATTTATATCTATATTTTTCAATTCTATCAACCACACCAATCTTTGCATAGTATTAGTTATGCAATAACAAATAATTTTAGACATGACTGAATGAAAGTATTATGTGACATTTTGGAAAAAATGGAGATATTTGTTAAAAAGAATATTTTAAATGCTACTTTTTTCTTAACCAGAAATTAATGTATTATAATGTAATAATGTAATATTGAGTCTTGATCCTAAAATAGAAATAAATAAAGATTAATTTAAATTTAAATGATTGTAGCATATATTGGTAAATAATTGTATTATCATATTATCGACCAACGTTCATGTCTGGGAAATTTAAAGTCTGAGATTATTCTCCAAAAAAAAAATGTTTACACCGAGCTAGGCTCGTGAAGATAAATTTTATTTAAATTGCTTCCGAAAAGCCTTTCAAACTTACATCAAATATTAATATCGCCCCTCCCCCTTGCGTCGACAGAAATAAGAATAATAATTTGACATTTTTTTGTAAAAATATACTAATATAAAACATTCCTTGATGTGCTACGAAAGGAATTTGGCAAAATTAATTAACAATTTTTTTTATGAGATTATTGTACATAACAAAATATTTAGAGTGCACATAACGACTTTTACTTCTTAATTTTGAAATCTCATTTATCTTTTATTGTACCAACAACTAGTATTTTTTTAAAAAATAATTCACTATGGTAATACTTTCTTTCACGTATTAAACTTTTAAATAATTAAAAGTAAAAACTGACCATTCTTATAACCATAGAAACACGAAAAAATTTTTTATAAATTAATTTTATTTGATGCCAACGTTTCGTCCCACTATGCAGGTCTCCATCAGGGCAAAAAAAGATAACTATTCATTTTTCAGTACTATTTTAATTATTATTGTTTACTTTTTTTTTACTATTGTACTATTATTATTTGTAATACTTTTTGTATTAATTGAACTACTTTTGACCGCTCCCTGATCATCTCCTCTTTATATATTACAAATGCCAATTAACGATCATCCAACAAATTTATTTATACGTTTTCAACAATGTCCATTATCTTCTACCACTTTATTTATAAGATATTATTTTTCTAAAATCTTTGGCTTTTCAGCGGTGTTATATATTTACATTACTACTAATTTCGCAAATGTGCTTTCAAATTAGAGAAATATTTCTTTTTTTTTTCTTTAGTTAACTATAAAATTCTTTCATAGTAATTTTTTTGTTTATTATTATTATTGATGATGAGAGATGATTAGTTATCATAATAAACAAAATTAAAAGTACTTTAGAGAAATCTATTTTTGAAATTCGACATTTAAAGTTCTGTCAAAACTATTTTAATAAGTATATGAACGTTGAGAAACTATGAGGAAATATATGTTAAACTATTTTTATTGCTGTTATTTAAATTTAACTAATTTATAAATTATTAGCTTATATAAATGATTTTTAGCTTACCATTTGGGTATACTGTTTGTTATTAGCTTATATAATAATTGTAGAGTGTTATTACTACTATTTAATTATTATTATTTAATTTATAAATTATGAGCTTATATAAATGACTTTTAATTCACCATTTTCGTAAAACTACAACAATAATTGTTAAATTATGTACTTAACAGGCTAAATCTATTTGTACGGGTAACTCTATTGTAGTTGCCCCATAAACATATAAATAAATTATTATTATTATTATTTTTATTATTACTATTATTTAAATTACATACTAATATAAATTAATATCTACTTCTTTAATTTAGTTATTCTACTTTTACATTTAATTAATCACGTATAGGTTTTTCTTTATATTACTTTAATTTTAAATTCTTTACAATTTAGTACATTATTGATTAGTTGATTCACATACATGATTCATTACATATTGATTTAGTTGATTCACAGATCTATATTATTTTGTTTTTTCATTCTTAATTTTAGTATTACTATTTTCCTTGTTTATTATTATATACAGTTTTAATATTCTTATAATATTACATCATGTATTTTCTTCAATACAAATTATGTACCTATATTATCTGTTATCTTCTTATGTTTCTTGTTTTTCTGTAATTCCACTTAATCATTATGGTTCTTATCCTGTTTTTGTTCTTAGGCCTGACGAAGGCGTTAAATTCTGGCCGAAACGTCTGTGATTGCCTTTGGTTTTAGTATTTTTTTACACATTTAAACTCATTAAATAATCTTTTGTTCTTATTCTACACACACAAAAAAAAATTGATTGGTATGTAATAACAATTAAATACATGCAAATAAAAGGCGATATGCAATAACATAATGAACGTCTAAAAATATGTACATTTTTTTTCTCTGCTCCTATGGCGTATTGCCAATAACTCTCGGACACGTGTCAAATATTTTTCGATCTAGTCTCAACAAAAAATATTTCACATGTTTAGCCCTTCCTTGCTAGTTCGTTCGCTCTTATTTAATTAATAATACTTATATCAAGTTTGGTCATTAACGATCAAAATGTTACTATATTTATATTTTATATATAGGTAAGTGATTGAAATATCCAAGCTATTGGATAAGAGTAATTTACTCATTATTACAGAGAAAGACTATCGTGGTTCTGAAATACGCTTTCTGAAAGTCTATGCTTACTGCTAAAACTTTTCAAATTATCCGTACTTCAAACTAGAAGGTTTGATATTAACTTCAATATTCCTTGAGTACCAATCGCTTGAGCGATGAGAACCATCCATTGTCGACCAGGGCCCTGTTTCATAATGAAAGCTAATATTATTAGTTGATAGTACAAGTGTAGAAAGTAGTGTGGTTATAATATTAATACTTATTTTTTTCATGATAGGGATGACTATTAATGATATTACAGGAATTAAAAAATACTAAAGTACAAGTTACTGTTGTACAAGACTGTGTAATTGAATTAAGATAAATCTACAAGACTAATATTATTAGTTTGTATTTTATTATGAAACAAGCAAAGAATTATAAAGTTTTGCAACTTTCTATGTGGGTCCCTCGTTATTTAGGTATTTTGATAATAATACGTGCTTTATATTGGTGAGAGTTTTTATTAAGGCTAGCCCTCACCTCACTAAAGAATAAATTAAGCAATCTTATCATTTGTTACTACGGAAGTTTCGGAATTGATTTTATGGAATCAATGAAATCAAAAAGAAACGAATTCTCTCGCCAAAAAACCTGGACTAAGAAAAAATAAATACATTAATACCCACCACCTTCACCGAATAGTTAACCTTTGACTTGCTTAATCTTCCTATATTAAAACCCAAATAATTTTTAAAGTATTATTTTAGAGTTTTGTCATTTTTAGAAATTTAGGCGTCATAGCCTTTGACTTACGCTCATAGTTGACTTGAGGGAACACTTTTACTGCCTAGATATGTTATCATCTAGGAATGTGTGTCGAAGTTCGATTCGGCAAAGAAAAGGCCGTCCGTAGCTCAGGTGGTTAGCGATGGTCAGCGAACTGCGGCTGGCCCCGGTTGTAATCCGGTCTGTGATGTTGACTTTTTTCATTTAGTGGTGGTCCCACTAAATGAATAACTTGACCCCCACTATGGTTAGAATAGTTCAGTCACCTATAGATAACTCCGCGTATGTCAGAAATGACCAGCAAGAAGGTAAAAAAATAAAGATTTGGTATGGAAGGAAAATTTAACGTATATCTAATCGACCTTTACGTTGCCAGGAAGAAATAATACACAAAGGTTATATCATTTTGGATTATTTATATTTATCATAAAAAGACATTGAAATATCCCACATCGTAGTTTCTAGCCAAGATTTAATAGTATGTTAATTTTTTGCTATAAAGCGGACCAAAGGTAGAAGACAGATATTTGTTGTGCAACCAAGAGTCCTTCTGACAAGTTGATACTAAGCCTGATCTCGTTAACAGTGTAACTTGGTAAAAGAACGATACAAAATTATGATTAAAAACAATTAACTTTCACCATATATGATCATTCAACAAATCGGAAACGTATCAGTTTATAAGATATACATGATGTTGGTTGATATTATGACGTTATAAGATATTATAGTTTACTAGGTATCTAGAAGTATATGTAACTGTTAATGAAAATTTCAACTAACAAGCAAATCCTATATAACTGTAGTTTTACAGCAAATATCATAAATTTAAAGGATATTAGTGGTTGCGATATCTGTTACTATCAACATCTCTAAAGTGTTGTGGGCAGTTAGCTAAATTAGTTCTTGTTTGTTGAACATAGATTATAATTGGATTCAGAACTCGACCAAGGTATAAGAAGACGGGGTGTATTGCTTAACTCAGATCTGATACAGTTTTTTTCTATAAATTTCTAATTTAAGATTAAAATTAAAAAAAATAAAGAATAAAATAAAAAAAAAAAAAATATCGATATTTTCTGCTAAAAATTAAAAAAAATAAATAAACTAACATTAATTGCTTGAGTATAAGAAATAGTGGTATATTTCAATTAGTCACTAAAATGTGGTTATAGCTAAGTACAACAGTACGAACATAAACAATACAAATTCGAATAATAAAAAAAATATTATATTGATGCTAGTTCCAATTACCACATTTTGAGATTATTCTGCACGAAATTGCATTTTTGTTCCGATTTTAAGTTTTAACTATGGACTTTTTTTTTAACTTTACAATTTTTTTCTGTTTTATCAAAATTAATTAAATAATATCCTGTTATTAACAATTAATATTAAATTAATTGATTCATGATACTAACTTAATTCTTCTTAAATCATTGTACCGTTATAGTTTGGCCTGATAACTGTAAGACAAAGGGAAATACCTCTGTTTGAGGAAATCACAAATTCACTCCAATACAATTTTTTTTTTTTTAAATTGATAGATTTATTTATTGATAGATATTACAATCTGCCACACAGTTGTGGGCAATAGGTAATATTGATGAATGATTTCATACATACTAAAATAAAAACAAAAAAAATAAAATAAAATAAATAAGTAAAAAAAAAAAATTAAATAAAAAAAATAATACCAATACAATTAGAATATTAAGTTGAAATTATATTAATTTAAAAAAATTATTCTCGAGATCTCAAGATAATTTTTATTATTATTGAAAATACTAAAATCCAATTTACGTTCAAAAATTTAGTTCCTGATTTAATTCAATTGAAAAAAGGAAATTTCAAATTACAATATTAAATATTCGATTAATTAAAAATCCGGGAATTCGGCCAAATTCAATCTTTGGAGTTAAATTTAAATGTGTATGATAACTTCTACGTGCTTGCTATGACACCAGTTTACGGAATACATTTCCAGGCAATCCTATGATTGTCAGCTATATTTTGACAGGTGTGGATTAATTAAGTTAAAAAGACAAATATGGCGTTCTGATGGAGGCTGACGAATACGATTAAAATTCAATTAATTGTTTTCGTCAACAAAAATATGAATCACGAATCAACCTTGATCTCGGTAAAGTAATATGCGAAACTTCCCAGCCAGTCAGATCCGATTTTACAACACCGCTTGGGTTTACTTCTCAGGTATCACCTCATAGGTTCCAATATCATATAGTTCCAATATAAAATCTCATGCAACGAACTGTTGGACCACAAGAGAAATAATACAGTGATGTTAACCCAAAAGCATTTGGCCTCATCAAATGATTCATAAAACACGACAAGAGTCCATGATGACCTCAAAAACAACTGAGATAACTATATTTATTGTTGTTTCAATGTTTACGATTGCGTTTGTTTGCACAACATACATTTATAAATTAAAAGCTTATCATTCTTTATGGTTCACAAATCTATTTGTTAATCATAAGAATATCTATGACTTACAAGTCTTGTAAATTAGTAGGTATATGAAAGTATGCAAAGATGTCAAAAATGTAGTCATTTTTATAAATTTTCTTCCAATGTATCTATTTAAAAATAATTTTTCCGTTTATTACAAGGGAAGATAACGGACTTAGGATTCTTAACCACCGATTTCAATAAAATATTTTTGTTTTGTGATACTTTTTAGAAAAATACTAGGAAGGTGTCGGAGGCAAAATTCGCCAATGCTCTACGAGCCGAGAAAAAAAATAATAAACATATTTTTTGAAATGTTTGTATTATTGCTTTCTGTCTTTTCTTCGCGTGGATTACAAGATTACTTATCTAAACAATTGTTTTATTCTTTATCACAAAAAGAACGGAAACAAATATATTTTCGGGATATACTAATTAATTAATCGTAATTACAAAATTAATTTCTTGTTAAACGG
Organism: Halyomorpha halys; assembly: GCF_000696795.3. Lineage (NCBI taxonomy): Eukaryota > Metazoa > Arthropoda > Insecta > Hemiptera > Pentatomidae > Halyomorpha > Halyomorpha halys. Next base: position 482,217 of record NW_027107180.1, read on the forward strand.
CTTTTATGTTTTCGACTAAAATCTGCTTGAATATACAATTATAAACATTAGTGGACTGTGTCTTTTTAAATTGAACCATCCAAATCCTCTGATAGATCCTCATACCCTAAACAAGGTAATAACAACTAGGTGTGTGAGACTTGGACGACTTCTGAACCCTGGCAGGCCTCTGTGGATTTGGGTGTTCCCGGTTGGCTCTTTCGAGTTCGATTCAGTGGTGACCAACGGGCGTCGATGACCAAGCTGTTAAAAGCCCTTTCAAAAGAACCAACCAACCAAAAATCCGCTCTCTAGTAATGAAACTTTTAGGATCTACCAGGATAACCTTAACGCCTTCTGCATTATCCGCGAATTCCTATATTAATTTACAGGACAATTTTAGTGTTGGATTACTCAACACAATCAATTTAACCAAATCATTGAAAGAGATTGGATATTTCTTCGATTGACTGTCGGACATCTCCAAGGTTATACCTATATTTTTTTTAATAAACCATTGTAGGAGTTAGTTTTAAATTTCTAGTATTGAAAAGATCTCTTTTTTATTTTTTTTTATAGTTCTCTTATAGTACTTACTAACACAAACATTGTCCTCTCTTACTCCCATCTCCAAAAATCTGTTTATACAAAAATCGCACAACTTTCACTTACTAACCTAAGTATGTTCTCACGTTTTGTCTAGACTGGTAGACTTGTGTTAAACCTAACGCTATTTTAGTGATTTTCGAAAAAGAAAAAAATATATAAAGATCAGAGGAAGTGAAAATTATAAACGAAAAATTGTATTTTTCTCTTGCTATATAAATTCGTATTTTAGAGTTATAGAGGTGGTTACTACAAATATAAATTTAATATTTTAAAAAATACAACAGTTTAATAAAAGATAACGAACACGTAAATTTTTTATGTTCGAATCGGATAAATCTATTTTTCTTTTATTGTCATCAGTTGTTTGTAAGATTCTGTAATATTTTGTATTTATACATTATCTATAAATGTTAACAATAAGGACCGGTTATGTTTTTTAAATAAACTAAATTAAAGATTATTTAAAGGAAGATTTAGTATTTAAACCCTGTTATACTATTTCAATGAGGAAAAAACCTATCTGCCATTAAAGAGTACTTAATTGCTTATTGATTCGATGAGTTCAATCAAAATTGTTAGAGCAGTTTTCGAGAAAATAGCAAAAAATATGAAAATAATATACTGATAGACAAACGTGAACATTGTTCCTGCATTGTATAAAACATTTTTATTTCATTTTTAATTAAATGTATTAATTGTTTATTATTTACAAATTGTATTTATTTTTTAATAATTTTTTTTTCTTAATTCTCCTACTTTTTAAAACTATGAATACGTAAGTAAATTTAATTCAAATCGCCTAACTGCAGCATGCAAAATATATTTGTTCCTTAACAAGAATTATGTAAGCTAATCCCAAATTGAAGCGTACCACTGTTGAAAATTCAGATACGATTATTTTTTCTTATAAATATTGCATCGATTATATAAGGCGATATACAGATTGTTGTGTTATTAGCATTTTTGCAAAAGCGTTGTTGTGACATCGCAGGCATATACTCCCAATAAATATGTAATTTCAATTTTTTTTTTAATGTTTGTTTTTGAACTAGAATATTCACTGACACGCGCGTACCATTTAGCGAGAAAAGGTTTTTTGGACTCGGGGACTACGAAACGACTTCTTTCTTTCCAAAATCTTTCTTTCTACGGATGGGTTTAAGATCTGAGATATATAACTGAAATAAGATAAGAGGGAGAGAGGAACCTTGTGGAAGGCCGCAATCGTTTCATTATTGAGGAAAATAACATTAGTAGTACATTAATACTAGGCCTCACATATCAATTACGATGTGGTTATGTTAATTCCCAAGATTAAAATATATTTTTCATCTTGTCATGTAACTATTCATATTGTTAATTTCATCTAATTTTAAAACAATCTAACTGAACTTGTTTTGTATAATTGTTTTTACATATATTAACAAGTATAATTTCAAGGTTTTAGGTTTTTATGTTAAATGTATGACAATGCAGTGTATAGTTTAAAACAAATAATGATTTTTTTTTCAATATTCATGCATGACTTAGAGTATAGAAATATTAATGAATTAAATTACTAATGAAAGGGAACAGTCCTGTAATTAATATTGCATTTTATGGTGTAAGTTTGATGCCGTAAGTTAAATAGGGTTGCTCATAAATTAATTATGTCTTTAAAAAAAATGAAAAAAAAATTACCTAATTTATTTAATCAATTAAATAATATGACTATAATATGTAATAGACACGACGTGATTTCTAAATAATTTCTTTAAATAGATAAATATCTAATACGTACATGTTATTATGGTTTGTGATTCCGATATAACTAAATAAAAGTTCATATAATTGAATATATTCATAAAAGTAAGTTAAGAGTTTTTCAATATGTTCTCATGTGACAGAGAACATATAGTAAAACGAGAACCGAGAATTCTCATATAGCCCCTGGAATTGGCATCGACCCATTGCTCTCAGCAAACCCCTTATTGCCTTATATCCTGTTGTTCTTGGTATTTGTATTGCTCTTAAGAAGATATATTATTCTTTATTTGTCTTTTCATTTCTTATCTGTACAAAAGATATTTACATAATTTTGTCGGGGCTCGTAGAATTGTTGTTAAAGCCCTTCTCATACGGAGGAATAGGATGTCCTGTACAATTACTTTATTTTTGTACGTGGACATGTTTTATTTTTATTTTTATGGTCATGAGATGTGTATATTAGACTGGTATGATATTTTTATGATAAACTGAGAACTCTTGATTAAAATTTTATTTATCATTAATATTTTTCAAGTAAACTCTACATAAATTTTTATATAGTCTATATCACAAAGTTTCTTTTACTATTGATTATATTACTAAAAATAAATAAATCTGTACCACTACAGCCCAGGAAGGGTCAAGGATGCAGTACTCTGTAAGGAAGTGCTATTACTGGACCAACGGTTGTGCAAAAAGGTGATTTGATCAGAATTACGCTTGACCGCAAGATTTTTCCCTAATTAAGGGTACTTTATTAGGCTGAATGGATCATGGGAGACTCCTGAACGTACAGGGTTGATTCACGGCTACAGTAGCATAATAAATAATTACCTATCACAGCCGGATTTGAACCCGGATCATTGGACCTAGTACCATAGTGCCTCATCGCTGAGCCACACCGCTCCCCGATTATATTACTTCTTTATTAAAAATTAATTAATTCCATTGTTTAATCATCATACGTTTTTCATTTGAATTATTTAAGAATACATGATTTAGAATTATTTCATTGCAATTATAACAATTAAATACCAGCACAGTACACAATCAATTTTGATATACCTCGTATCCAAAAAAAACTATAATTTGCTTACACGTTCTACTTCTGTTTCAAACAAACGTAAATGGACAAAATCCAAAGAGTTGAAATGTACAGGGTTTAAATCGAGTGTGGCCGCTTTGGCCGAAATATGCCTCCAAGTACGAGCGCTGCCACGGCCGTTTACTTTCTTGCATATTAACGACTCTAAAAGAATAGGAAATCTATTCTGCCCAAATCAATAATTCAGGTAATTTTATGCCCTCTGATTTTTTACGTGGTACGTTTATTAATGGAATGCATAGATTATGCGTTATTTGCAAAAAAAAAACATGGAAGTATATTATTTTTTTAAGTTTAAATGGTCATAGTCCAGTTCTTCTTTTTTTACATTCAAGCTTCGTACCTAAGCATTCCGCTCCTTCATTGATTACTGGAAGAGTTGACGGGGACAAATTCAGATTTGATCTGGAAACTAGACATACGACTAAAGACAAAACAAGAAATTGACGGTGCTATAGAAAAACTTATAGCAACAATAAGAACAAGTATAACTGGCAACACTTCGACTAATAGAATTTATAACAATAAACAAAATAACCTGCCACAGTATAGAAAGAGAAAAACACAGAGCAAGATCGAATTGGCCAAAAGTATTTCACCAAATTGACTTCTTCTTTCGCTTCTCCCTGGAGTACCTAACCAGCGTAGGGGAGCGTTCAGCCATCGGCTCCAACATTCCCATATTGACTAACAAACTAAAAGTAGAAATTTAAAATTTTAAATTCAAAATCCTTTCTAACTGATAGATTATTCAAAGTAAACCATTAAAATTAATCCCATCAGATCACCTTTACCCTTGGTTGTAAACCTACCAACTGCCCTACAGGATCCTTTAATAATGCTAATATAGCAGCGTGACTCAGTAGTAAGGCACTGTGCTGCTATTAACTCCAAGGGTCCAGCTTGTGAGTCAACCCTGTTAGTTATATAGCCTCTGGTGTTCACCCAGCCTCATAAAGTCGTCACCCTTACTTGGAAAAAAAATTGGCGGTTGAGCGTGATTCTGACCATATCATCTATTTGCTTTACCGTTTGTCTAGCAGCAGTATTTCTTTACAAAGTACTGCACCACTCACCCTTCATGAGCTGTATCGGATAAAGTGACTTCACATCATGTGTCATATTAACAACTAAAGGAAAAGAGTGAGAAACAGATATATATTACTTTTTTTTGTTTTAAAAATTTAAAATCCCTCCCCAATATTTGAGGTTTTACGTTTCAATATGAGTAGGATACCAAAATCGATTTTATAAAATCTAATTTATTACCGCCTACCGTACGCACTATCTCGAAAAATATTAAGTTTTTAGTTTCACCCAGAAAAATTTCACATTAATATTTTATATAAATTCTTATGGTCCTTTCCTTTACAATTTTGGGCTGGACAGTTCCGTGGGCACTCAGGTAATAAAGAAGCTAATGGATTGGCCATCCCGTGCACCTGAGTCCATTTGTGGTGGAAGCTTCTTCAATGTCAAAAAGACAATTAAGGGTGTTTTTGATAATAATGCCAGTTCTTGTTTCAAGAGTTAAGGTAAAATTTGCTTTTCAGAAACAAACGTAAATTACTTTTTCATACGCAGGGGTTTAAGCTAAGCAGCTAGAATGCTCTGCATAATTGTACCTGAAATATGACTCTGATTTGAAGTAAAATGATTCACGGATTAGAAAAATGCGACAAAATATATTCCACATGCACATATATACAGCATATGCACTGACTATTCCAAATGTCTATAAGCCAATTTATCCTCTAGAAGTATCCGAGAAGGTTTCAAGCCTGTGAAACAGAGCTTCAGACTATGACATTTTCTAACATTTTTTTTTTTTACAAAAAAAATAAAAGAAACTATTAAATCAAACCGTCTGACAGGAAATGTTTATTGGGTCACAATTACAGAATTTTAAATTCAGTTTTAAGGGCAAATAATATGTACCTTCATATTTTAACTTCGATGTTACAAGTACTAAATTTTGCTTTTCAATGTTGTATTCATTTTTATAATTGTTTGAAAACAACGAAAATATTTCGTTTATGCGTGAGAGATTATATATAAAATTTATATTGAACTGTTAGATAAGTTATCAATATTGATTATAAAAAAAATCAGATAAGGATACTGCAAGATATCAGAGAAACAATAGGTGAAGATTAGATTTATCCTTATCTCAAATGTGATATTAACTGCATCATTCCTCGAAAGATTGTCATCTTATGACGTCATTATCTATGTTATGGGTGTATATGCTATAATAATATAAGGCACTGATATAATTTAATTAGTGTTTTTAATAGGAGTATATATTTTTTCAAAACTTTAGATTTCTCATTGCCTAATGGGTATCGTCTGTACACTATATGTATATATATAATATATTTTAAAATATATATTCTCGGTATATTGCCCAAGAGGCGTGTCTCAAAATTTCTTACATATAAAAGTCACATATTTAGTTAGGTCTTTTTGACATCATAGGCGAAAAAAATAGTTATGTTTTTCAAAATATTTGCAAATAATACATAATTATAATTTTTTAAGTTGTTTTATTAAGTGAATCATAAAAAAGTTAGAGAGGGACCATAATGGATCAATAATTATGACTTAAATGCGTTTAAATAATTTAATATTTGAATGCATTTCGGACCATTGAAAAATTTGGATTTAAATGATCAAATTTCCTACTTATTTAGTAGATTTTGAATTACTTGCCTTTATTTTTTTAGTAACTTGTTAAAAAAATTTAATATTTTGCAGATTAGTATTAACAATTCGAAATGTAAAATCAATATGTACAATTGATATATTCTAATTTCAAGTAAACACAATTAAATATTGTGAAGATGTATTTAAGTAATGGCCGTTGTCACATTATGACACTCTAATATTGTTGTAATGTATACGCATAATAGATGTATAATATCAAAGTTTTAAGTGTGGTTTAAAAGGAGAAATTACGCAACTCTCTAGGACTTATAGAAATTGAATATGATTATTTATCAGTTCTGATTGCATGTTTTTAAAAAAAGGCTATATTTTAAAAAATATATTACAAAAATAAAAATATTATTGACACAAATACAGTGAATTAATAATCAATGATCCCTCAGACAGAAGCTTAAAGTATAAAATTATTTATTAAAACCCATATGGACACACTGAAAAGACACATATTCCAAAAATATAAAGTTTTCAATCCCAATAACTAAGATTGGCAGCGATCTCACCGACGTCATCATCGGTAGATCCCTGCAGAGCATTAGGATTGCTTTCGAAGCGATGGGATGGATATCGAAGCAAAAAAGACAGGCCTGCCTATTAATGGGGAAAAAACCAAGATTATGCTGTTAGGTAAGAAGCCAATGGACCAGAGGCAGAGTCACTTTGTAATGGGCTCCTATAATTTCGAAGTTGTAAGAAGCTCTTCTTACCTTGGCTATAGGTGCAATAGTATCAATGAGAACCAGGATGAAGAAGAAGAAGTTAGTAGCAGAATTGCTGGAAATAGAGCCTATTTCTCCATTGTAAGACTAATCAAAAAGCAAGCTTGTTTGCCTTAACACTAAGTTCACCCTGTACAAAGCTTTGCAAAGGCCAATCGTCACATACGGTGTAGAAACGTGGGTCCTAAGCAATAAAAGCATTAACCCGCCAAATAGGTTTGAAAGAGTAATTCTGAGGAGAATCTTAGAGCCCGTATGCGAGAATGGTAATTGGCGACGAAGGAAAAATGGTGAACTGTTTGAGTTCTATAAGGAATATAGCATCTCCTCGTACATAAGGATACAGAGGTTTAAATGGCTTGGCCATGTAAAGAGGATGAGCGAGGAAAGAGTGGCTCATAAACTGTACAGTTACGTTCCGGATGGTGTGTGGCAACGTGGTAGGCCGAAGGGCCTATATAGGGTATATATATAATATATTTTAAAATATATATTCTCGGTATATTGCCCAAGAGGCGTGTCTCAAAATTTCTTACATATAAAAGTCACATATTTAGT
>NW_027107180.1:490426-509911 GCF_000696795.3 Halyomorpha halys
AATCGTCACATACGGTGTAGAAACGTGGGTCCTAAGCAATAAAAGCATTAACCCGCCAAATAGGTTTGAAAGAGTAATTCTGAGGAGAATCTTAGGGCCCGTATGCGAGAGTAGTAATTGGCGACGAAGGAAAAATGGTGAACTGTTTGAGCTCTACAAGGAATATAGCATCTCCTCGTACATAAGGATACAGAGGTTTAAATGGATTGGCTATGTAATGAGGATGAGCGAAGAAAGAGTGGCTTACAAACTGTACAGTTATGTTCAGGATGGTGTGCGGCGACGTTGTAGGCCGAAGGGCCGATGGAGGAGTGCTTGGGGCGGGACCTGCGACAACTAAGGATCCCAGTTACCTCACAGAAGATAGAGAAAGATGGTTGGCGGCCGCTGAGTTGGCCAAGGGCAGCTTCATGCGCCTGTTGTGCCAGTAAATGAAGAACGATCACACCACTCTACGTTTTAAACGAGACCATTCACACCGACCTACTGTAACGAACCACATTCATATGTCTTACAAACGGTTTCCCAGAACAGTACATGTACATTTTAATAAATTTCTACGTCAGAAATTCTTACGAAACTCGGCTTAGGCTGAAGAGGAGTTGGACGAGGGACCTGGTGTAATAAAATAATTCACTTGAACGTCAGGAGTATACAACACTAGGTGCTGTCTCCCTCATGCCAACCCATTTCATTCCTGAATAGTACATTTGCTTATAGTAATAGATTTACTGGTGCTAATAAAATATTTTATAGATAAAAAAAATAATGAAATAAAGAAATAACAACGCATAGAGGATTCTATATCTAAAACAAAGCATTGCAAAATTGGATGAAGTTATTAAGAATAATTAAACTAAGATTTAGTAAAGATAATTTTATTATATGTAGAACTAAACAAATTAGTAAAGATCTTTAGTTCAATAGAAATTGGTAATATGAATCCATCACTTTTATTTCATTTTTCTAATTTCGAGTTTTCTACAGCATCCGACTAGTAGTACAAGATGTGTAGAAAACAAACAACTAAATATAGAATCCCAAAATTAGACTACTCAATCCAATGACAGTAGGCTACGGTGTTAAATTGTTTTTAATATTATCTCAAAATAAGCTCACAAAATAAAAAGTGGTTTACATAATAATACATACCCAGTAATACCGTTAGTTGGCTGATATTAGTATCATCAGATCACAAATACGAAATGCTATTGGAGAGGCTAGAAGAGGCAATTTTTCTAATATGATTTTTTTACCTATTTATTTGTGCCTGAACCAAATTTACGTTTCAGTATTTACAAAATTATAAATAATTTCACAATATTGTCTATGCCGAATCTTAAATTTGGTTTAAGTACAGGTTGATTGTATTTAAGTAAAACGGAATAAAGTAGGTAATTTCTCAAATATCAACATTTTTTTAAAAATTATTTAAACCAATTTAAAACTGCACCTATAAAACAAACGTTTTAAAAATTTATTTGTAATATAAAAGCTTGTAATAAAAGGAAATGATTACGTATAAACCTATCTCTGTTAATACCCTTTCAGAACTTCCATAAAAAATAAAATAAAGTAAGTTTTTAAGAGGCTTGGTGATCTATTAAAGTTAGTGGTTATTAAGTTTTTTTCTGATAAACAACTCTATTACGGTTGTATCCGTTTTATCTTCAGTAGGATTCTTACTTAATTTATTATATTGATCCAAATAGACTAAAAATATAGAACCACTTCATTTCATAATTTAAATAAATATATATATTAATAATAATAGTAATAACTATCATAAAGGCATAACTAACCCGAAAGTTCGATGCCGATACAACCAATCGGTCCAGTGATGCCTATCCGAACTTAAATCTAGAAGATTATTCTTGACGTAATCCTCTCACCTACTTTCGGTCAACCCCTTGGAAGTTAGATTCTCCGGCTAACTCATCCTTTTTCCGATCGGATATTTTATGCAGTACTTTATTTTCAAAAACAATTTGGCGCAGTTACTCCTTTAGCGTAAACGAGGCATCCGTAAAGAACAACAGGAGGGATAATATTGGCGTATATTCCTCCAAGTATACCCATTTCTTTTGGAAATTTTGTCATATGGCCACTTAATTGTATTATATATTATAGCAGAGGTTGTATTATAAATTTTAATTTAGTGATCATATAACAAAACATTAAAAAGAAATTAATGTACTTAACAAATGAGGAATATTAGTACTTGAAGATGATGAAACCCGAGATGTTGTTCAAATACAGAATATTGATCTTAATAAAAATATAAATATTTTATATTTTTATAAAAATATAAAATAAAAATTTTGAATGCTATTTATTCTTAGAGTTACATTTTTTAGTCAGAATAGTTAATAAAATTAGTTTGCTGTAATAAATTTGTTGAATCAGAAGGTGTATATCACGCGATGATTTTTTTATCTTTGAAAACGTTTAAAGTACACGATGAAATAAACGTACGAAGAGGATAATCTGTATATTATACATAATACATATGCAAAGAACGTTTATCTGGGAATATATAAGTTTTCTTTTCTCATGAAAATGTTCAGTGACTTATTTAAATATGTTTTCTTATCAGTTTTTCAGTGGTCCCTGCAACAATATTTAAGTAATTTACGATTAGTAACAACTGGTTATGTAACGGCTTTTGTCACCAAAGAGAATTTCCTATAACTGTGACAAATTACTCTCTTTTAAAGAAACGTCGTTTAAGAGGTTGTTTAAAATAGTTCAGCAATTTTATTTCAATTTAAACAGAAGCTTAGAAAAACAATAATAATATGATAAAAAAAAAATACACTGTAATCCATTTTGACACCATTTTCATTCCCGTTTAATGTGAGCCAACGTTTCGCCTCACTTTGCAGGGCTTCATCAGGGCTAAAAAAGATACAAACAACTAAAATAATGTAACAAAGTAAGAGAGTAGATCCGTTTTCATTAATTGTCTAATACTTTTTTGTAATTCTTGTTTATTTATACTTCTCACTGTACACTTTATTTTTTATTTTCTTTAATTTACTTTGTTCATTTTTATATAAACTTTCACATATTTTAAAACATTTTTAGCTTTATCTTAGTTTACTTTTGTTTCATGTTATCTATATTTTTAGCCCTGAAGCAGCCCTGCTATGTGGGTCAAAACAATGGCTCAGAATAAATAGTTTAATAACTATTTGAGCTCTTTTTGACTGCACCTGGACCATTTTCCTTTTATACATTACACAGGGCCAATCAGTGATCTTCCAATAATGATATTTATATATAACACCTACGAGTCCGTAAGTTGCTGTAAGAAGTTCTTTTATTTATTTATTTATTCAATATCATTATGTTCGTTTTAACAATTTTTTCGTACTATAATTAACCTTTATTTTCATCCCAAGATAAATGAAACAGATTCATATTAAAATGGCTTATAGTACAAGAGCCGGAAAGAAAAAAAGGCAGTTATCTCACCCCAATTTTTTATTACTTTAATGAAAACTATGTATTATTACTAGTCAAAATGGATGAGTCTGCCAAGTATAGGTAGGGGGAATAAAAAATGGTGGCTGTTTCAAAACCTTAAAAAAATATTAATTTTTCATTTGGAGCTCTATATGTTAAAACTAACGACACTAGAAAATCTGAGAGAACATTATTTAAAGAAGAGTAAATTTGCTGAAATATTAACCCTAAAAGAGCTTTTTGCGTTCATTGGTTCTCATGATATAGTTTTTTTAAAATGAAAATTTCTTTTAAATCTACTGAAAGATTAGTAGTTAGTTAATTTATTTTGAGAAATCTATATCTCAGGAATTATGTGAAGTACAGATGTCTATTAGCACTCAAATTAAAGCTAGTTTAATGGACTATAAAGAAGGTTATGACCTTTACCTTCATAGTTTCAGTAGTTTTCATGATATTTGCTAAAATAAATAGATTTATAGTTGTTCGGGCAATAAGTTTGATTTATGAAAAATTTCATTTCAGAAACCATTTGACATATAGATGTCTGCCAGCGCTCAAATTAAAGCTAGTTAAATTTACTACAAAATAGTTAATTATGTTTATCTTTGTAAGATTAGTAGTTTTATGATATTTGACAAAATAAACTCACAAAATCTTAATTTCTAGTTGTTCATATAAAATGTCGGATTTTTGAAAAAATATATCTCTAGATCCATTAGACGCACATATGTCAGCCAACACACAAAATAAAGGAAATTTAACTTACTATGAAGTAACTTATGACACTTATCTTCGTAGGGGTAGTAGTTTTTATGATATTCACATATCAATATAAATTTGGCAAATGAAAATTTGTCCGAACAACTATAAATCAATTTATTTTAGCAGATTTCATGTAAACTATTACTCCTACAAAGGTAAACATCATAAACTACTTTATAGCTCATTAAGCTTTAATTTGAGTGCTAATAGACATCTGTACGTCAAATGGTTTTTGAGATATAATTTTTTCAAAATAAATTCACTAACTACTGATCTTTCAGTACCTCCCATACAACATTTTTATGAAATTTTGCTTTTTAAAAAGCTATATCTCAAAAACTATTTAACGTAAATAACTGTATTAGGGCTCATAATTTAGCAAATTTATTCTTCTTTAAGTGACGTACTCTTAGGTTTTCTTGTGTTTTTCTTACTTTTTAAGATATAGAGCTCCAAATGAAAAATTAGTTTTTTTTATCGCTTTGAAACAGCCGCCATTTTTTATTCCCCCTACCTATACTTGGCAGACTCATCAATTTTGACTAGTAATATACATAGTTTTCATTAAAGTAATCAAAAATTAGGGTGAGATAACTGCCTTTTTTCTCCTCTTACTATTATGGCTACAGTGTATTTTTTTTTAATCATTGTTTTTTAATAATGAGGTCGTATTTTTTTTAAACTTCTGTTTAAATTGAAATAAAATTCCTGAACTATTTAAAGTAATCCAATACCTCTTAAACGAAGTTTCTCAGGATGAGATTAATATTCAAAGATTTGTGTGTAAGACATTAATGCGCTCGATCTTACAAATGATTTCAAAAACTGTTCCTAGCTCTGTTAATAATAAATAAAAAAAAGTTGAAAGACAATTCAAAAAAGATATAAAATATACTAATTGGTAGCCCAAACCAAAAACCAAAATGAGAAATAATATGTTCTATTTTGTTTAACGTACCATCCTCATGGCAGTAATGAATTGAATAATTTTATTAATTACTCAAATACATCAGCTATAAATAAATAAAACTACGGAAGTGAGGAAATTTTATATCTCATTAAACATTTTATTTAAACAATAAACCCGAACTGGAATCAGTTTGATTATTCTTTCCGTTTATTTTTTTTATTTTAAATATATCCTGCTTTATCATTAATATTCATTAGTATAAATTAATAAAGCTCAGGAAAACTTTATGACCTCGACAGAAACCATTATAAAGAAGGGAGATGGCCTCTGATCCGCAATTGCATAAGATCTTGTCACCCAATGCTATTTTAATATTAACTTCTTTATTATCAATATTTTTGCTCTTTCGTTTTAATTAATCTCGATGTACGATAAAATGGTATGACATTTAACTCATTGTGCACTAGATATTTTATTGGGATTATGTCATACTTCAGTACTGATATAATATATAAAACTAGTATAACAAATAACAACTATCTGAACGTATAAAAAGTTTGGAATACATAAGGAAAAATTCCAGGTTCTTGATTCATAATCGGTAAAACTTCTATAAAAATCAGGGGATAACAGTACATCTACGTAGGTGTAATTTTTGAAATTCTTTAAAATTTAAATATCTCAGAAGTAATGATCCAGAGTTTTTATTGAAATAATCTATTGCTTTTATTAAGTACAGTAGATTTTCCAATTATTTATACCAATGTCACATCTGCATGACAACATGTGAAAGAATAGAAGAAAAAAAATGAGGTAGGAGGTCCAAATATGACCCAGGTCCTATAATGGCCGGATTACTAGAAGAAGAAAAAAAGAGGCAACATTTGTTTGTATACGTAGACAAGACAACAACTGTAGGTTATGGAACAACGGGTTCTTGGATTCACCATCTTTGAAGTCAAAGGGCTATTTGCTTGTAAGTTCTCATGTTTCTTGGGAATGATATATTAAAGCTATCTGAAAACCTGTTGATGATTTCAACAGCTAAGGATCATGTTGTTTTTAAAGGAAATGGGTGTACATTAGAAAAAACAGGGGATTAACCTATCGATTTTAAGTAGGTCATATTGGAATACCCTTTAGTACAAGAGTCCAAAAGGAGAAAAAATACAATCAATTTCTCTCCAATTTTTTACTACTTTAATGAAAACTATATATAATTACTAGTCCAAATTAATTAGACTGCTAAGTATAGGCAGGTGGAATAAAATTGACTGCATAGGGCATATTGATAATGATTCGGCCGAATGCCCCAAATCCCTCCTAAACCTCCTTCCAATTTTTTTTTTTTTTTACATTTTATTTATTGATAGATATTACAATATATCACACAGTTGTGGGCAATAGGTAATAGTAATGAATGATTACATTCACACTAAAATAAAATAAAATATACTTTCCTAATTGACTTCCTTATTTTATTTTGTAAGTAGATAGATTACTCCAGCTGCAGGCAATATTTAAGACCAATTTATTCGATATTGAGTGAGCTACAGCTTTTCAAATCTTAGGCCATATTTGGGCTACCTACCTTATAAAACTTCTCAATTCCGTTTTGTTTTGTTTTTTCGAATATCGGTATGGCATTGTTATTATAATTCATATGTATTTACTAACATGATCTGTCTAAACTGATCCCTTTATCTATTAGTTAAGCTTAAAAATCAATTTCGTTTCAAAATTCTTTACGTCCAACAATAGGTATGTTGCAACACTACCTTCATCACATACTGAAACTTTTTTTTCCAGCATATGCCACAATGGACTTACTAAGCACCATATTATTGTGCAAATACATAAGTTCACTATTCGCCAAGGATATTCAAAATAAAGAATCTGTGTTATTTGCACATGGCGTAAGACCAAAAGAAAAAAATAACTAAAGAAATACAGTCAACACTGTTAGCGGTAGGAGAGTATTGAGACCATTTCAATGATCTGTCCGTAATTTCATATTTTGTATAATTTATAATAGGAATAGGACCTGATTATCGGCTTATTGTCAAGAGAGAATTGGCAAAACAATATCAGCTAGTTTATAGCGAGCCTGTCACTACCGCACAGCTTGTTCAACGAGTAGCTATGGTTATGTCAGGAAGTTTGAGGCCTTTTGGAGTTTCTTTACCCATCCCTCTTTCAGTGAGATCTATCAGGAGCGTACTTCGCCAGGAAAGCTACCGAGATGGGAAAAAACTTTGTCATTAGCAAAACATTTTTATTATTTATTTGCTTAATTTTTAGGTGCCGTGTACAACTACAGGGTTAGAGGCACCGTAATCTGGATTTCGTGGTTATTCTCCTTTTGGAACTTAAAGTCCAAGATATGCTCCATCGCCAGGGTACATTTACAACTATAACATGTCGTTGAAGAATTTCTTTCAAGAAGGTGCTTGTGTGTTAATCTTTTATGTCCGATTCTGAGTCGAGTTATGATGCATTGTTCACGACAATTTTCGAGAATTGGCGGTAGAGATTGAGTATCACCAAGTATTGTCTTCATTTTATTTGTTTCAGGTACCTTGGACCAAAAAACAGCTCCATGCTTCTTTTGCATTGGGTTGGCAATCATTTTTAGAAAAGAGGTACAGTGAAAGTTTAAAGCTGGATGATGCAGTACATACCGCAATCCTTACTCTTAAAGAAAACTTCGAAGGCCAAATGACTTCGGACAATATTCAGGTTGACGTTTGGGATGCACAAGGATTCAGAGTTCTGGACCCGACCACAGTGAAGGATTTTCTGGCCAGTATTCCATAAGTCCATTATTAAAATTTGATTTTATAATTAATAAAAGGTGGTTTCTGGAGATTTTCTATGTAATAAAGTAAGGTTTTTTTTTGGAAACCAGAAAATTTTCATAAATCATCATTTAAATAACAGATTCTGGCCTCTAAAACATACAAGGTCATTTTTCCCTTTATACATATCTATGCTGCGGGATCGTAGTATTCAATTCGTAGGAGTCTTGCCAAGGCATGGTTCTTGTACTAGAAAATCTTGAAGTTTGAAAATTTTGAAACTGATTATTAATATTATATAATAGTTTGATTATCACGTGAAAATATTGAACCATTTACAAATAAATAAGGGTACAAAGATAAACAATATTTGATCACTACTTCAGTAATTCTAGAAATAGTATAATTAATTGTAATTTTTCATTTCTAAAGATGGAAGGAACTCATTGTCTGAGACACTGGACTTGGACTGGAAGTTCCCGATACCGGTTATGTTCCAATAATGGAAAGGAAATTTATTTTCCATTACTTGAGTCCTGGGTAGACTCTGAAGTACTCGATGGTCCTTAAAACATTATCGACCACGGAGCAGTTCTTCAGTCATCTCTTAGAATGAAGAGGGCACTAAATAAATTAAGATTTTAAACAAATTCTTGTCTGTCTACTTCTCTCTCTATACTATTAATATTTTTTTCAAACATGAAATAACTATTTATATGTAAAAAAAAAATATTGAATTTAATAGTCACAGAATACAACAATAAATAGACAATGCGTATACATACTTCATTAAAGAAACTGGCAAACGTTCTCTTCTCAATCAAATTAACAATTTAGCACCATGAAATATCAAGGAGGAGAAGCGTTATATTACTTGGACGACACAAGGTCAGTAACTGATTAAAGATATCAACAGCTACTCTGCATTCAAAATATTTTAAATGTGATTATGAATATTACGTAATAGTTTGTTTATTACGTGAAAATACTAAAAAAATTACAAATAAATATGAGTAAAAAGATAAGGAGTGAAAGTGCTGTTCTTTAGTTTATCAGTGACCTCATTTTCTAAGCTATCTTTCTGATAACTTCAAAACGAAAATCGTGTAGATACAAGAATAAAAAAAACCTATAAGGATATTGGAATCATTGGTTCGGAATCTAGATAAAGCATAAAATATAAAATAAAACTTTTCCCTCTTTATTAGAACACATGAACATAAAGAATAGAATAAAAACTTAGGTCTTAAGTCCAGTTTATCTTGAAACGATGTGAAAAACTTGTAAAGGAAGTTCTTAAGCTCAAAATACTATAAATTAGTTCAATAAAAACTCTTTAAGCTATTCTGAAGAGTTTAGTTCTATTGACTTCAAAAACAGAACGTGGAAAGTCATAAATGAAAGTATATTTAAAAATAAATTTTCATTTAACTATATGTAAAAATAGCCAATCTATTTCAAAAAACAAATTATCAATTTCCTTCGGTAACAGACTTATGTAGAGTTTATCGCTTCAAACAACAGTACAAATACAGGGTTTAAAATATATGAATATGAAAAAGATAGAATAAGGCATTATGAAAAATAATCGTCATATTGGTTGAATTTGTTTTTAATTATATTTTTACATATTTGGAAAAAATAAACAGTATTCATTAGTAAAAAAAAAAAAAATACAAAATAATAGATATTTACCCATTCCATTACTTTTGTTAAACTGATGTATTCTAAGCAGGAGCAAAACTTATATTAGTTACTCCCATCTAGAGAAGTCCTGAAGTACGAAATTTTATAGAAACAGAAAAATATAAAATTTTTGTTTATAATTTTTTTTTTTTTTTTTAATAACAAAAATAGTAATATGTTTAACACGAGCCCATAAAATTCGGAGATGCATGTAGGGTGGTAAGATTTTTAAGTAAATAAGTGTTAAATATTAGACGGACTAGAAACATTTGGTCCCCTTCATGAGATATTGAGGAAACTCCAACTGAACTACCTCGCTCTTCTCACTCAACGGCCTTTTGTTCATTTTTGAGTTCTACTTTAGAAAATAGTCAGTGACATGAAAATTTTTGAATACCACGTTCAGTATTTAAATTATCTTTTAAAGCGAAATATACCGAGTTTGAGTCTATTTTTTTCAAGAGATAGCAGCACTTTCGAGACAAATATACTTTTCTTCTTATTTATTTGTCTTTCTCATTTATAGACGGAATAATAAATTTCCTGTTTGTAAACGGATTTACCCTTTAAAACCCTGTATAATTTACTATAATTGGTTCATTAATTTTTTTTGTAATTATTTTGGCATTTAAAAAATTTATCTTTGTTATTATTCGTAAATTTAAAAAAGTGAGCTTATAGGCACTTGACCACAAGTAAATAAAACAATGCTGCACATGAAGATTCATTTTCTGTACCATAGGATGAGCTTTGTTTTCTGTGAATATTCAGTATATTCTTTTTATACATTCCTTCCATTGAATTTAATCCATAAATAAGAAAAATCGATTTTTTGATAGGGAGTACTCTGGGACGTAAGAAAGAGGATAACCTAACTGTACTCACTGAACGGGGGCACTAATACAGACTGCAAGGTCTAGCGTGAAAATCAAATAAAAGGACCCCCGTCGTGCCCGCTAGGATACTCATGGCCGCGTTACGGTACCATCCTGAAGGGGGACGTGTCAGCAGAGCAGGGATCTCCAGGGTCAAGGTTTGTTCACAGGCGTGTCTTTGCAATGCGTGGGTGGCCAGGAGGAGGGTGCGTGGCGCTAGTTACGTCATCAGAATTTGAAGAGGAGGGCACATTTTTATGAGGCTATGTATATTTTTGGAGAATTGTGAAAATGTTTATTTATAATTTAGGATATTCTTTTCTGTTCTACTTAAATACATATATATGGATTTATTTTTTATTGAATGAAAAACGAGGGCAATAAAATGTTTTGGAATGGAGGCGGTAATGGATCATCTGTCTTGGGGTGGATGATCATCCCTATTGCAGGAAATAATAAAATCAAAATCAAAGGCAGTAGAAACTTCAAATGATAAATCAAAGTACTAATATCATATTCGTTATACTCAATGTACAAAATAATACCTATAACCCCATCAGTTTCCAAATTTTATATCCTTCAAAAATTTTAAAATCTTGATTGGGTAGATTCTCTTATTCGTAGACATATACTTAATTCTTATAATAATATTATTTATTAGTTAATACATTTACTTCTGTTTCCAATATATACTTTTTGTTTCATCTTTTTCTTCACATCTTGGTATCTTATTTTTACACAGTAATTTATCATATTCTTTCTCTAATATATCACTGCCCTTGGCAAAAGAATGTAAGTTTACCAACGTAATTTCTAGCAACCATCTCTAAAATATTACAGTACCTATACAATTTTCTACAAACCAAATATTGAATTACTCTTCAGTTGATGAACTCCTTAAGCTACATAGACTACCTACTTGGCTAATTACTTAACAATACTTCCTGACAAAGTACTGAATCCCTTATTCCTCATGGATTTTAGCAGTACAGATTTATTCGACCTTGTAATGGAAGCTATCTATCTTTAATAGTTTAGGTACTTGAAGTAAAAAATAAATTAAAAATTCATCATACCAAACTTAAGAAATATTTATTTATTTTATAATTATAAAAAATAAATAAAGGAGATGAATATATATATATCATTGAAACAAATATTTTGTTGATCAATCCTTGATTTTGTTCAAATCTTTTCAGATCATATTTGGACATTGAGCTTGACTGTTCCCAAAGCCTTCATGGGCAAACTCACTTTGCCCATAGGTGAAAAGAAAATTATTTTTATGAACATAATTTATTTTTAATAAATGGAATATGGTCTGGGTGTGGTCAAATAAAACTCAAATAGTAACAACTATTTTAATTGAATCAACGCTTCGCCCCATTTTGCTGGGCCTCGTCAGGGCTAAAAAAGATACAAACACTTAACATAAGTAAAAAATAAATGGAAAATTACAAGGGTATGCAATGAAACATAAAAATTAAATAATAAAAATAAAAGGTCATAAACAATAAATGAAAACTGAAATAGTAACAGATGAAAAGAAGAAATATAAAAGAAAATACAAACTAAGAGGTGAAAAAGGGGGATAAGAATAAAATAAAGAATAAAGGAAGAAAATAAATGAGACAAAATTCATACCTGTATTGACAGAAGTCAAAATCAGAGTGAAGATTCATTTTTTTTTTTATTTAAAAAAAAAACCTGTTCATAAATATAAAATTAAATGAGTGCTCTTTATGCATAAATCAATCTTCAATAAATCATGCTATTTGCTTTTGATAGCCTGCACTAATTCATCTTCATTATTGGTAAAATTGTTGCCAAAACAAGGCCAACCAACCAGACCTCCTGCAGTCATTTGTAGTAGAGTTGAGAGTAATTTGATAAATTATATTCTATTAAATGCTAATTGATCTTATGTTTTTAACCATTTAGAAACCTGCATTTATTTTTTTTAAAACTTTTATAATAAGCAATTATGTTCTTAAAATTTATATAAAATATATCTATAAATTATATGAAATAAGAGCCAACATCAGTTAATTTTTAAAAATGCCAGATCAAAAGCTATCAGCCTCTCTGATCAACATAATTTTCAAATCTGTCACATTTTGCCTGATTCAGGCATACTGAAGAATAAAAAAAGTCTATGATAGTATTATTAATATGATAATATACTACATAAATAAGAAGCCATATTTTATTTCTACCCAGACCAAACAGTCATGATATGTTGCAACATCATGGCAACACAACAGAACTGTTAGCACATCAGGACACAAAGCTGATAGAATATTAATACAACAGAACAGATATATAAAGCATATTATAGAATTTATGACTGAATTGTTTGTTCAGGTTGCTTTACTCAACCCAAATTCTGGGAAAAAATATTAGAGTATGATGATGCCAATAAACAAGAATGTCAATGTTTTCGCTAACCACAATCATTCATTGAGAAAGTACTGAAAATATATTATTTATATAGACTATTGACTGGATTAGAACTAATTTGTTTTTACTTTCCTTAGCATCTAGGTAAGAAGTAATCGGGTCAAACTTTTGAAGTGAGGTTTCCATATCTACCTGTTTCAGTGAACCTCTACTCAAAAAAATGCTATGGGGTATTTTTATAAAGACATTTGAAATGTAATTAAAAAAATTGTTCAAAAAATCTTGTTGATTTTTGTATCCATGTTTTTGAAGTACCACATCCCTCAATTTTTCATGGAAAACTGTAATTTGTTTGATTAATACAAAATAAATGCATCTCCTAGAACTTTCCAGTTGTTCATTTGAAGGATAATTAAATTGTGAAGTAATAAAAACCAAAAGAACAAATAAATATAAAATCTCTATAAAACCAATATTAGTGAAGATACAGCAAGGAATCATTGTATTGTCTTTAGCAGGTGAAATGGTAAGAAAAGTATTGTGAAAAAAAAACTCAAAATATTTTTAAATACATTTTTTAAATTGTCGGATTTCAACAATCTATACATCCTGGTAAAATCAGTTTCATCTTTAACAGCTATTCAACTCTATTATGAACATTATTTTGTCAAACGTTTTACCATATAGTTGCTATTGAGCAAAGTAAGTGCAACTATAATTAACTGTAGATTTTCTAATTTAATTTTTTATTTGTAATATTTTGAGATAGTGGCAATCACTTGCAGCACCCTGGTAACTTGGAAAACCCCTATAAATTTCATGATATAGTTTTCATTGCAGTTAATTCTCATGACAAAACTAAATTACAACACACTAGTAAGATCACATTTAAATTGTTATGTTATAGCAATTTATCCTTTATAAAAACATAAGACTAACTCATAGAAATAAGGAATTATTTGTCACAATGTAAGTCGAATAATAATAATACTATGCTTTAAAATGCTATATTTTTCTTATTAAATTTCTTTCCCACATTCTTTTATTCACAATTTAATCACATATTTTCAATAGTAAAATTGCTCACCTTTAATTGTTACTTCATTTACAATAAGCTCTTATTGAGTGTGTGCCCTTATGGAAGATTTTTAAAGCCTAACTAAATCTTTTTATCCATGGAAATGGTTAATTTATCATAACAAAACTAATTTACAACTTATTACTTCAATCAGGATTAGGTTCTATTTAAGTTTCTCTTTTTATTTCACATTAA
Source organism: Halyomorpha halys (assembly GCF_000696795.3). Lineage (NCBI taxonomy): Eukaryota > Metazoa > Arthropoda > Insecta > Hemiptera > Pentatomidae > Halyomorpha > Halyomorpha halys. The sequence continues at coordinate 504,602 of NW_027107180.1, forward strand.
ATTTTTTTTATTTCAACTGTTATTTGAAGTTTCTAACAGGTTCTTTATAACAATTCAATCTTAACTCACAGAAATGTTGAATTAATTTAACTCAAGTAAAGTTTAATAATAATACATTTCAAAAAAGAATATTTTACTGTTATTTACTGTTTTAACAGTTCATTAAGTTAATAAAAGCATAAAAGAATGTACAATTATCCATGCATGATAAATAATGACTAATTAAGAATTCGCTTAAATAAAGATTATTGGAACAAAAACAAAAACCTTTTTCAAACAGAAAACATGATAATTCAAAATGTTAAATAGTTTGACTAACTACTTAAAGATAGCAGCACACATCGAAACAGGCACAAAACAATAGTTTTAATTATTACCGTTAGAGGCCAGCATCATCCAAACAGCCGTTTCAGAAGACAAAATACAGCAGGAAAATATTCATAAAATAGTACGACTAACTACTCAAAGATAGCAGCACAAATCAAGGAATGTTGAAAATAGTAGTTTTATTAACCACCGTAAGAGACCAGCACCATCCAAACAATTCCGAAGTCTTGCAAGAAAATTTTTGTTTTGTATTAGGATAGTAGGAGTTTACAGGAGTTAACAAACCCTAGGTATTGACCGAATTACTTAGCTCCTGTAATCTTCTACTCTCCTAATATAAAATAAAATATTTCGTGCAAGACTTCGGAACTGCTGTTTGGATGGTGCTGGCCTCTAGCGGTGATTATTAGAACTATTATTTTTTACTACTCTTGATTTGTGCTGCTATCTTTAGACAGTTAGTTAAACTATTATTTTAACATCTTGAAATTCTGAGTTGTCATTTGATCATCATTTTTTTTTGTTTTATTGATCGAAATTCAAAAGGGTGCATATTTTTTCAATCATATTTATTTAAGCATGTTCTTAATTAGTTATTATTTACTATTTATTGGTAATTGTACATTACTTTATGCTCTTATTAACTTAATGAACTGTGAAAATAGTAAATAACAATAAAATATTCTTTTTAAAATGTATTATTTGATTTTGAAAATGTTAAATTAATTCAACCTTTCTATGAATGTGTAGGATTGTTAAGGAAGATCTATTAATCTAACAATTGTCAAACAATTTTTTTTTTGTGTGTGTGTGTTTATATTCTAACAATTATACATTAATTTGATTAACAATTATATTAGATAATTATGAAATTGTTTAGCTTTTTGAAGTAAATTGTTAATATGTGAAAAATTGTCATATTGCAGAAAATTAGATTGCTATTAAATCAGAATATGATAAACTTTTAGGCCCATTGTTTTTGAGTTACTTAGCACCGGAAAACTTTTCTATTCCTAGACTATTACTCCAGTGGCATAGATCTTATGAAGCGTAATGCTGTCTTTACTTTAAGACAGAGGTTTTTAAACATTATTCACCACAGTATCGTTGGTGGCTTAAAACATTTTGTGGCACCCATCTTGAGCCAAAAACACTTTGTGGGACTGTTATGCTTTAAAGCTGTTAAGTATTTAGGAAAAAAAAAAGAACATAGCAAATCAAATGCTGGAATAAAACAAAAATATCAAAGGTACTTTTTGTACTTTGTAATACTTTTAATATGAAATCATTAATAATAAATGCCTATATAAAAAAATTAACAAATAAATTAAAAGTACTACTATGACCCATGAAAAGTTCAGTATCAATAATACATTGAACATTTCTAAATTATGAATGGAATATGGTCCAGGTGCAGTTAAAAAAAACTCAAATAGTAGATAATTATACTATTTTATTGAGCCAAGGCTTATATATTAATTATCTACTATTTGAGGTTTTTTTTACCGCACCTGGACCATATTCCATTCATCTATACACACGGTCAATCAATAATCTTCCAACATTTCTAAATTATGTACTCATTCCCAAGCCTAAATGGTCTACGTATTAATGCTTCATAGAAAAAATTATTTTATGAATGGATTCTACTTTTAAATAGTAAAATCATTAGCAAAATTAATTAATTTACTCACAACACCCAGTTTGGGAACCACTGCCATATATCCTTTGTTGCAATATTCCTGTAAAATTCATTGATATTTTTATATAACATCTTCAATTTAAATATATTGTTTAAAGAAGAAAGTACAAGGGCGTACCCAGGATCAAAACTAGAAAAGGGTCAAACCATGGGTGTCAAATTGTGACACATATCAGCACGGAAACGTGAATGAAACCAAAATTTTAAGAAAATCATATATAATTATAGCAGTGATTTATTAGTTATTTCAATTATTTACTTGAAAAAAATAATTTCAAAAAATTAGATTTAGTTTTATTACTAATAAGAAATTAATAATTTCTTTTTTACTTCTACGGGAGGCAGCTCCCCCCACTGCCCCTTGGGAGCACATATGAGAAAGTATACATAAAACTTTCCTAGAATACTAATAATAATCTTAAGTCATGTTAACTCTCACCAATTTAAACCTCTATAAATAGAAAACCAATATAAAGATTTTACTGTGCTTTCACTTCCTTAGCCCATTTGTTTTCTTTTAGGAAACTAATGTAGTTAGACCTCCTTGATATTACAAAGAAAATATGACACATGACCAATTACCCCTCTATAAATCGAATTAATTGCAAGCAATACTTCCATATTTCTAAGTCAACGTGTTTGTATGTATACTAAAAGTTGAGACTTTTTCAAAGACATCTTATCTCCAGGTTATGACACATTTTAGAATACCCTTCACTTTGAACTCTGTCAAAAGCTGAAGCTCAAGGAAGAGGATTAATTCAGATAACATTCCTCAACTTAAAGCAATTTATATTTAAATGCATGATTTCTTCTATGCAGGCTGAAAAATATATTTATCAGAGGACCCTTATTTAAAGAAAAAGCTCTATGGTATGCAAATTATTTCTGAATCGATTATTTCAAAGACTGAGTGTTTTAAATAACTTATCCATAAATAAAAGTTTTTTAATAAAAATATGAATTATTTTAACCTCTCAAAATGTACTTCTCATTTATTCAAAAACTTCTATGAATTAAAGTTTTAGCTTTGGGGGCCTTAGGATTTGGATTAATAAGTAAACTGAATTATTAAGTTTCTACAAGAGACTATCACAAAACATAGACTCCAAACATAAAAGTGACAACGTGAACAAAGAAGGAACAAATGTAAAGATGATTGTAATTGAGATGTAATCAAATTTATTTATTTTTTACATATTTGAGTATTTTTAAATTAAAAACAAAACAATACATAGATATAATATATTAAAAACAGGTACAATCATGGTACTTAAAAAGGAAATTTAATTTTTGATTGGTAAAAATGAAAGGTAAATAATTATATAAGGTTGTCTTGAAAAATATAAACAGAACTGATCACAGAGCAAGATAAAACTCCTCCTTATGAAGGCAATAAGATATGAGTATCCAGAGCAGCACACCCCATAGAGCCTCTGTGGTCAGCATCAAGTGAGTATTCATAGGTCCGTAAGACCAATGCCATGGGAACATGTTGTGAGCTACGCTGTGACCAGCATACAGTAGAATAGCGTTCATTCCTGTACAGATCATAAACATAAATAAATTATTTTTGAATATATAACAATTTGACATCAATGGGTGGGTCCAAAAGTTGACTGACCTAAAATATGAATAACTTCATGATAATTTAAAAATTCACACAATTTTTTTAATTATTAAATTAAAATTTTAGAATTTAAATATTGTGCAATATCTGACTGAGTAAAGTGTAAAAATAAGTTTAGTTCATTAATACAAGATCAAAAGTAATGAGAACATGAGTAATTAAAACCTAAATGTTAAATATGTGCTATAATTCATGTTATAACAGAAAGGATAACAAAATTAACTGTTTAAATTTTGCTTATTTTTGGATAAAAGATTTATTAATTAACTTTTATTAAATGAATATACAAAAATATTGGCAATATCTTTAAACATTCATTTAATAAAAGATTTATTAATTAATATGAATCATATTAACTGGCTAAAGTGATAATTTATAATTTTATTATTGAGAAAATATCCATTCTCTGTTTTTTAACTAAAAATTTATTAAATAATATGAAACATATTATATTGCCAAAATGTTGCATGAATATCAAAAGGTATTCCTTGCTTAAAAAAAAATAAATAGAAAAAATATAGTGATTTGTTGGAATAATATAACTTAATAAATATGAGATGCTTTATTCAAGAACCAATTTGAAGAGAAATGAATAAGATAAAATTATTGTGTAGAAAACAGGTAATGTTTGCTAAATAAGAAATAGTCATCAAACCTACTATTAAAAAATTAAAAAATGTGCATAGAGGTAATTGAAAATTAACAAGTAACCTATTAATAAAATAACAGAAGTTGACATTAAACATCTAGATTTTGTTTACTCATGATCCTATCGATTCTCCATCTTGAAATATGACTAGAATCTAATTAAATGATTTTAATCTAATTAATTCTAAGTCAATATTAGAAAAACTACTTAGATGAAAAATATATTTGTAATGTATTTGTTTGGTTTGGTTTAATAAACAAAACTTTATGAAAATCTGAGACATAGAGGATCAAACCTTGAGTGACCTATGGAATGACCTTGAATTATAAATGTAAAAAACATGTTTAAAAACAAAATTATTCAGCACTGTTTAACTAAATGTTAGTGAAATATTTGTTTTAAAAAGCATATTTAAATACAAATGAGTTGTAACTTTTGGTAAAATTAGATTTGGTTTAACAATATTCCATCTTAATCATAATTATCTAAATTTTACTTCTCCTCTGAACTTTAAATATTAAAAAATTAATGGGAAATTAAAAAATAAAAAAAATAAAGATAAATTCATATGTACAAACCTGGGTAATAGAATGGAATTCCTGACCACAGTCCATTAACGTCGACAAGGACATATATTATTGTCAGCACAAAAAAAGCCAAAGATGATGTAGCAAGTACAAAAGACAAGGACCTGTAGAACAGATAACTTGAAGTGATAATGAAGTGAAAGATTTTTAATTTTATTGAAAACTAATACAAAATTAACTTATTATAAAAGTATCAATTAGATTAAAGAAAAGACATTCATTCCCAATTGATGATAAAAGTACAATAGCTTTTCAAGAGTACTGAGCATTATTTTATTTCTATTATTTTTAATTTGCTGATTGATTAATTCCGAAATTCCAAAAAATCTAAGTCTAAAGATAGCAATATGAACCTTGGAAGTATAATTAAGAGATTTAAAATAAAAGTACCTAAGATTAAGAGCTTGAAGATATA
>NW_027107180.1:513991-527522 GCF_000696795.3 Halyomorpha halys
ATAGTTTTTAACGATATATTGTAGTGACATTTTACATCTCTTGTAAAATAAAATCAAGAAATGTTAACTGTTACCATCAACAGAGCAGAGACATTGGAAATTAAAGAATTAAATGTGAATATTGTGAAAAATATTTTTTAATAAGTTGATTAACTTCAGTAGTGTGGAGAAAATATTATTATTTTGAGGATAAAAGAAATGGTGTATGTTTTACATATAAAAAGTTATAATTTCTTTCATAAGTCTAAATTAAAAATTATAATTAATACATTATGCTGGTAAATAATATTTATCTAATCATTTGTATGTAAAATGAATATTTCGTAATTTTAAGTTATAAATTTAAATATTTCAATATTGGGAGGATTTTTTTTAAATGACACCATAACAATGCAGTCTAGTCAATGGTCTCTATCTGTATTGATGAATTGCTTTTACCATAAACTTTTGTTGATAGGTATCCATCCACCTTCCGTCCTGGCCTGGCAGAGGACCAGAGCTGCAATTCCTGTCACTACACCCCAGATCAGCCACCTTTTTGCCCTTGCCTTCCAATCAGAGTAACTGATTATTATAGCCCCTGCCTGCACTCCAAGGAAGGCATGAAATACTGAGATCAAGCATCCTGAAGAACAAAAAAGTTAATTACCATTTAAGATACTCAAGAAAAACATAAAAGTAGCCAAAAGACATGTGTCTGATACAGCGATTCTTAGAGACAATAGTGGAACAATAGAATCAGTATTCAAATTTTTAAGATGACTGAATATAATTACAGAAATAAGAGAGGAAATAAATATATTTAACAAAAATGAAATAAAAGAGATATAAATGGTGTTGATTGCCAAAGATATTTTGTGCTATTGAATTATAGAATTGAAGTATTGTTATATTTCAAAAAATTCAATTTATTAAAAGGAATTTCACAAATGTGAATTAATGAACTAAAACCTAAAACATAGTAAATTAGAAAAAAGATAAATTATAAATAAAACAGTAGTCTTACAAGAACAACTGAACTTTAAAAACTAATATAATGTTAAAATCAATATTGCGTAAGAATAAAAAGAAAAATAGAATAATACATTTAACTATAATCTTAGAACTTCTTATATGAAGAGAAGTAAGTTCTATAAAAGACAAAAGATGTGATTAAGATAAAGATTATGATCATTTACCAAAAGGCCCTTCAGGATCGAATGGCCCTGTCTTGTAGACCTCCATTATACCAAGCCTCTGGTACAGATGATCCTCACCAAACAGGATGATCTTGTCAATGTACCCAGCGAAGCCTCCAGTACATTTTTCAAATTTACTATTGTACTGAACACCTCCCGGACCAACATAACCACTGTAAATGTTTGATTTATGGTAATAATAATAATACAAATAAAAATCATCAATACAATTATTACTTTTTAATAAATTAGTTATAGTAAATCACACAATGAATGATAAGGGTTTAATAATTAATCTATAATGGGATTAAGCTCAACTATGGTTTGATCAGCCCAACAAAAAAAAAAAGTGATATTTGAAATTTAGATTGGTTAACTACTGAATTTCCAATATTATGTTATAAATGAATATTATATTGGGGCTTTGAATTATACCCTTTCACCATTGACCTGAGCTGCACTATAAACCATAGCTCTATGAAGGTGAGGTATCGTTTTATATTATAATTCAACGTCTGGAGAACATATTGTTTAAAAAATAGATTAGATAAGATTTATACAGACATAATAACTTACGCTGGGCAGCCAGGATATTGATAGAAGAACATCAAATACACATGAAGTGCTACAATAAATACCATAGCAACCCAAATAAAAGCAAGGTTTAAAATATCTTTTAACACATGAAACAGTTCATCCTATAAAAATAAAAAATTGATTTCATTGAATAAAAATACATATAAAAATATAACACATAAAAAATACTAACTACTTACTTTCCCAAAAGATATGTTTATCATAAAAAAGGTAACAAGAGACGCCACAACTAAATATACAACACCAAATCTTTGTAGAACACCAAAAATCCTGATATGTTCTAAATCTGGACCTGGCACAACTGTGTTCAGCGATAAGCCAATTAAAAATAATAAAATTGATCTCTGAAATTAATAATTTTATAATACAATAAACTACTAGCAGATTGAAGAATAAATAAATAAAAAACTATCATATTAAAGTTACATTTATTTGTTAATTTACATTACTTCTACTGAAAAGTTTTTTAAAATTACTAAGCAATTTCACTCAAATTAATATTTAATTAAATGCTATAAAATTAAGAGACTTAAGAAAAATCAACATATTCCATAAAATTGTTGTTACAAAAATATTTTTCTTATTCATACCAGTAATTCTTGTGTGACAATAAGCATTAGATAAGGATGCTGTTTAATTACTGTCTTACAATATAGAATCTAGAGGAAAGAGATTTTTAATATCTCAACAGTACAAAATTAAATGATATAAATTAAGTTGGGTATCAATAAATACTGTTTCGAAATGAACATTTCTGAGATTATCTAGGAAAATGACTAGAAACAAATTACCCCTTCTGATAACTTACAATAGATAAGTAAGAATTTAACCAGGCAATGTAGAAAGAAATCACACAAGATATTGTTGGAAACTGTATAAAAAATATGCCTACAAGGATTTAAGAGGTAATATTTGCTCAGAAAGTAAAGATTATTCTCAGAATCTATGCAAAATTATTCTTTTTATATTATTTCTGAATGTTTATTCATAATGAATGTATCTTTTTTCTTATTTTTTTTTAATTTTTGAATATTTATAAAAATGTGTAACTTATGTCCTACATTATAATTTTATAAATTTTATATACCCTTAAAACTGAGAGGAATATCTTAATTCTAGGGACCTTCTTCTTTAGTTGTGAATTTATGGAAATTGGAATGCACACACCCATGATCCACATAAACCTGGAAAATCAAGACATAAAAATCCTTTATTTAACAACTAACAAGTGATTTAACTTCTTATAATATAACAAAAATTACCATGGAAACAGAGTATCAGCCATATAAAGCCCATTCCAAGTAGAGTGCTCAAAAATTGTGTAACCTCCGGCCCCACTATTTACAAATATCATCAGAGCAATACATATTCTGTAAGAACATAACTTTAATTAATTTCAAATAGACAATACATTTCAGTATATTATCACTGGCGTACCTATGGTTGACTTTTGGGACTGCGGGCAAATTTATTTTTGGTGCCCTAGAAAATTATTTTTGAGGCAACCCCATCCAAAAAAAAAAATCTAAAAATTAAGCAATATTTAGCACTAAATTGTAATGCTCTCATTTGATTAAAATAAAAAGTTTTTTTTTTCTATTTAGTTATCTGAATAAATTTTTAAAAATATGCTTCTATGCATTCGTATGCATAGTGCCTGATGCAAACGACCTTTTCTGCACTACGTCTTAGGTACGCCATTGGATATTTCCGAAATATATAATTATGTATTTACAAAAAATTACATTTCCAGAGAAATATTCTTTTAAAATTCAAGAATGACTATTGATTCATAGAATTATTAAAAATTCTATTTTAGAAATACAACTTATAAAATTAAAATAAATTAGTGTTATAAATACTTTATCAGATTATTGACAAAAAGCATAATTAGCTAGGTATAATTAGAAATAAGTGACATTCTTGTAAGTAGGAAAAAATTTAAAAATCATAACAAAGTATCAAAGACTGATAAATTGAATATTAAATGATTGAAAGAGCTTATTTTAACTATGGCAGGTTAACCAATGGATAATAAAGTTTTTCTATCTATAGCAGATAAGTTGATATTTATTACATGGGTCTACCATGAAATGAAGTTCAACCCTCACAGATTTGAATCAAATTACTGTCCAATTCAGACCACAGCTGAACAGAGTGCTACCATTACATGCTTTAACACCATAACCTCAAATGATCCTATTTTCCAATATAAGATTAGATTATCATCAATAATATTATATTAAAATGTTTCCACACTATAATCTATAATGTTCTATTCTAAATATAAATATGTTCTAATTCCAACCAAATCTTGAAAAACAAAAAATTGTAAGAAAGTAGTTAACAAAACTGAAAATGATAGTAACCCAGAACAATATAAGAGGTTAAAATATTCTTACTACTTTATTATAAACCTTTTAAGTTTGATTTAACAAAGTTTAGATACCTCATATGATTTCTGATTTTAAAATATAACGTGGAAAGAAATTGTCCAATAAATTATTAAAATATTATACAAATAACTTAGTCAAGATTAATAGAAAATAATTAATACTAATGACTTTATTTATTTATTATTTGACTAATTGTGCAACATACCCCCTAAATGTGTCGATTGCTTTTATCCTTACTTTCTTTTTACGATCTGGTATTGAGGCATCATCGCCCATCCATTCCTGTGGTGTCCTACATTTTGAAATAATTAAACTAATCAGATTCCAGATGAGACACAAGAACAACAGAGCTGCCAATATTATCAGGAGTGCTGAGAAAAAAAACCATGAAATATGGGTAAATTGAATTATGTTCTAGTATATATTCACATATATGAATATTTTTTTGAGAGGATACAAGAATGGCCATAGTTTTATAATTTTGATTCTACTTCCTTCTATAATGACTCTCTCATAACATCAATATTTATCAATATAACATATGGAGAATTTACTCATAGAAAGTATAATTTGATTTGGCCAGCCTCAAAGAAGGATATTTAGTGATATTAAGTCAGCTTTGAGGAATTAGATTATATAATGTAGTGGGAAAATTACAAACATTTTTAAAACTGATTTTTGTGGTCTCCAGATTTTGTGAATAGCACGTCTAAAATCAATTTTTTTCCTTATTTTATCAAGGAAACAAACATTTTAGGAAATCTATAATTGTTTTATTTCATTTTAAAGTACCTGAAATCTTACTGAGTACAAATTATTAGATCTATAAATTAAAATTAATACTTACGTTTGTATATATTTACAGGGTCTGAAATAGTAAAAATATCACATGTTTCATTTTTGACGTTTAAATGGTATACACCAAATTCACCCAAATTCTTTGGGCGTACTTCACAGATTAATGATTCTGGATCAGGATAGGTGTTAGAAATATTTTCTCCAGCCCTGTAAACCCTCCATGATAATCCATATTTTGTTGAAATTTTTTCTAAACTAGTATAATTTATTGAGTTCACATAGGTAAAAGGACACTAAAAAAAAAAAAGAAAATATTTCAATCAGTTAAACTACTAAAAGTACAGAAAATAAGAAAGAAAGATAAATAGTATTAATAAAAATATAGTTATGGTGAATGGATTCAATGAAAAAATATCATATTGAAATAATTACGTATCAATAAATATATTCCAATCAAGAAGCCATTGCTGACTTAGAGATGAGATTGCTCACCCAAAAGAGAAGTAAAAAAAAATTTTTTTGCATATTATTTCAGAAATAGTTCTATCCTAAATGTGACTACCTACTGAAAACATTTTAAGCATAGTTATTTACAAAACTGAAAGATGGCACATTACCACTTTGCTTTTAAAAATGATTTAAACTGATAGAATTATAAGAGTATGTATATGTATATTTCAGTGAAATATACAGTTGTAATTACAAAAGTTTTCCTGTTTGCAATTAGACAGTGATTGTAATGATTGTGTCATATTTTCTTTTGCTCCTCTTGTAAAATTTAGTGATGTATCTCTTTTCTTGCAAGCAATATATAAAAACCAATTACCACAGAAAAAAATGAAGACTTTTCAAATAATGTAGTCATTTAAATTTTTTAATAGTAAATAGTGACAGATCTTTTAAAAATTAAGATTTAATCAAAATGTAAATTATTGGCCTTAAGTTAGAATGAAAATTAACTGAATTATTAAGTAAGTTACAAAAGGAGCTATATATTTTTTGTCTAATTTTAAGCAAGTGGCAAAAAAATAAATAATGTGTTGATTCTTTGATTGTCTGTGATGTTGTTGTTGTAATGTTTAGATTATCTGATGGAAATAAAATTAAACCTCGCGTATGAATAATCTTTTATTCTTTGAAGTTCTTAGTATCTTGTTTTTAGTTTCAAAATTTTATATTTCAGGTTTTATATTATATGCAGCATTATTGCCATATTACAGCATGAATTACTCAATAAATCTTTTCCCCACGGGATAAACATTAAGTGAAAATTAAACAAACATGTGTCTTAATTTAAATTTTAACAAACATTTAAATTAACTTTAAATTTCAACAAGCATATATTATAATTTAAAATATATTACATATTCAACTTTTAATGAACATTACATTACATTCATAAATAAATGTAACAACATAATTTTAATCTAAAGTAGAGTTTTAAGTGAATCTTAAAGTTTGATACATTTATTAGCTGTCGGTAGATTTAAAAACTAAAAAAGTTCTTTGAAAACTTACTAGGAAAAAAATCTTTTAGTTCCTAAAACTACCAACAAATGATGAATGTACCAAACTTCAAAACTTCATTTCACTGTATTTTTATCGGTTAGTAAGTTTTGGAATTAGGATCAGGTATTAAAATAATTATTATATCATATTAATATAACAAGAGCAATAAATGGTCCAAAACATCGCATGTAGTAAATATATAAGATTTTTAGAAGTTTAAAGGTTTTTATTCCTACTTTTATATTGGTTTGAATATTATTATCAAAATAAATGCAGAAGGTTTTAAAATTTTGTTTTATTTTATTAATCATGTTTTGATCCTTCTTCATGTGAAAAGGAACAGGAAAGTTGTCAATATTCTTGTTTACTAAATAGTCACTTCATCAATTATTAACAATAATCCTTGATAAATAAAATATATAAAACATTAATATTATAGGAATTCAAAATATTTTAAAGATATACTAGAAATTAACTATAATGATATCAATCTTATTTTAAAGAATCTCCATTATTATCAGGCACTTGACATCATTCAATAGAAAGTTGTTTTGACCTATACTTTCAAATAGTAAACATTTTTTAATTCATAGATATTTATATTGTCCAATGATATTCTTGAAGTCCTTAAGACTGTTTATAATTGCTTAAGGAAACTGGTTGATTCCACAAAGTGGCCTTCACTTGAAAAAAGTGAAAGTTTATTTTTCAAATACCAATCCAGTATACAGTTATGCAGAAAAATTTCTTTGTCAAAGAAGTGAATTAATACATATTTCATTTCTATTACCAAACCAAAAGAAATAATAAGGAGCATTGAATGAGTAATAATTTTAAAAATGTAAACCAAAAAGATCATTATATGAACGTATATACATATATATTTATATAAATTATATAATACACAAAGAAGTAATAAAAGATTAAAGAAACATATATCAATACTAAAAAAACAAACTAAAAAAGCACATGTATCATTTCTGAAATAACCAATTCAATTAAAACCTAGTCACATCAAGATATTACTAAATAGCTTCAAAATTGATAAAACAAAAATATGACAAAGGCTTCATTTAAGTTGAAACAGTGGTAAGTATTAACAACAAGAAAATCAGAAATGTAAACTTGGTATCGGAATATGTTTAAACTGTTTACATCAGTTCAACGCTACAGATAATTAATTATAATTTGCTAAGACATTTCAAATGTCTCTGATGTTTTTGAAGGCAAACTAATTTTATTCTGCCCTTATCATTTATTAAAGTGTCGAAGAAGCAAATTCCAAGAAATGGTATCACTTGAGCTCCAAGGATTCTTTCAGTCTCTGGATATGGCATATAATTGTTCAACCTTATTAGTATATTATATTAATACTGGTGGTACTCTGATACTGGTGATTGTAGATCTCCCAGATCCACGTGGTAGTTTATTTGTGTCTTTACTTAAGCCACTCAAGTTGGTAGTTCTATTTAACTATCTCAGGTAACTGAAGATGATAACCATGTTTTAACTTTGTAAAAAAAAAAAATTTCAGTCCTTTGGAGAAGTTCCTGGGTCTCTTATAAACCACATTAGTATTCCTCTGATACTACATTAGGGATAAAAAAGAATTGAGAAGACATTTGGCCATTACTTAAAAAAGTTTCTTGAAATTTTAATTGCAGATAAGTAAAACTAGTTAAACAAAAGTCATGGGCAGAATATTTATGGTAGTACATTAATATCTCAAAAGCTGAAGATAGATATATTTCTTTTATTAGTTTGTGATAAAAATTTTATTTTATAAAATATTTCTGAAAAGAATATCTAATCTTATTAAACACTCACAGCCCACAGATTATCCTTTGTTAAAATACTTTGAAATTTGAGAACATTTCACAGACCAAACACCAGCATACACAGGACTCTAAGGGGCGCTAGCATAAGAGCGTTTTATTTTCAGGATTCTCTGAATGTGTAGAGAATGCATTAAATAATACATAAGTTGCTACATTGTTATCTGTAAAAGTTCATGAGTGAAGATGTTAGGGTTAGAGGAAACATTACCGTACCAGTTATTCCATTAGTATACATGAGCACATAATCCCTTTAGATTTGTAAAGGAAAAACATAATTACTCTATAGTAGTAAAAATAAAATATTTATTTGAAATAAAATGTACAACAAACACGAAACACCATTATTTTGACAGATGCTGCGGTTTAAGCAGTGCTCTCTTGAACAGGACCAGGATGTATAAAGTGGATGAGTTGAGGGTTGGATGTACTACAAGCTGTCATAGTCCTAACTAGTGCACATTTCGGTTTTGCTCCTGAAGCAATGCCATTCGGGTGCAAGGATTTTACAAAAGTTAATTTTTTAAATAAATTCATCTCTAAGTTATTTATTTTCCTGGTATCGATAAAGTTATTTAATAGAAATAAATTTCTCTTATTTAGTTCATTAAATAAAAATGAAGTTAGCTATAATCAGGTCTTTTAATGCAATTTGTATAGAAATGTTGCAGTTTTACACCAAATTAACTGGAGTAGTTCAACCACAAAAAACGGAAGGCATCTCTACTTGTGACTGGTATTTTATACCGTATTTTTGTTCTGGTTACTATAAAAATTTAGATATGTAAGTAGTTAAATGGAGTAAAATTTTTCACCATCATAATTTTATTTCTATGAATTCCTACCAAACAATATATAACAACGAATTGAAAAAAGTCCAGATATATTTTTTAAATTTCATTTGATGTTAACATCTAAAACACATACACATATCAATCTTTATATTAATCCTAATAACATTGTATAGCAGGGTAAAATAAAGCATAATTTTGAGCTAGATATGGTGTAAATAAAGTGCGAAGGTATTGTACTCAGAGTAGAAACCCAATCTTCATATTAATTGTCAAAAAAAGCCAAAATGTATATTATAAATTATAACAAGAAATATCATAATTGAAATTTTTAAAATGCTAACAAAAAATCACGAATAATGCATATCTCATAGAATATGTGGAATATGGTTTGGGTGCGGTCAAATTAAACTCAAATAGTAATATTATGTACTATTTTTACATGACCCAACGTTTCACCCCACATTGCAGGGCTGTTTTGATGGTCAAGAAAGTCAAAGGCAGAGTGAGACTCATTCACACAGGTCAATCAGCAATCTTCCATCATATCTCATAGACTTTTGAGTATTATCATTGACATTTCTTAAAATTTAAAGTCTTAAGTTGAATTAAAAAAGTATTATTAAACAAATGTAATGAATGATCATTGGAATTTAAGATTTGTAATGAAAGAACGTGCTTAAAACAGACCCAGGTTATAATGGTTATTACTCTGCATGCTCCCGGTAGTTCGATGGTAGTTAAAAGTCATGTTAAAACAGCCTTATATGCATGATAGATGCAGCATCTTATTAGATTAATTTAATGGAAATAAAATAATCTTATTAGAAATAAATGAAACAATCAGTCTTAAAAATCTGTTCTGCATAATAAGTTACATCGGATTCATTGCCCGTGTCTGTGTCAAATTTGTGGCTATTACGTCCACTAAACGACTGAATAAACAAGATAGAAATAGTAAATAAAAGCACCTATACTCTTCTTGGAAAATAACTTAAAAGTATATGTGTACGTATATACATATAAATATATGTTTTTTTCGACATTCTCCTATAAAAAAATAAATTATAATGAGTATGGGATATATATGCATTAAATATATTCCCTTGGATTACCTAGTGGCAAATTATAGGTTTATATAACACAAGGATTGTATATATTACGTATATAAACAACTTTATTTTCGACTTGATGACATTGGCCTACTATTTATTCAAGCAACTTTCAAAAGCTTCGATGGCAGTTGCTAATTATTTTGATCAGGTGGACAACATATTTTTTTGATTACTTATGACATCAGACGTTTACTAAGTGAAATTTGTTTAAGAACTTAAATTATGCGTGGGAACGGGAGTTCCTATCTTTTATACAAGACTGCTCAAAGCGTCAGTATTGTGAAAGATTATGAACGACCTCAAAATAATTACGAACAAGAAACTAATTTCAGTTACAAACTTCCGTATCTTTGAACGCTCGTTTGAAATCTTAATTACTATTCAGTATTTTTTAATTTTATTATTATTATTTCTGTTTGCACTTCTATATACCCGGGATTTTTCTAAAAAAACAATAACATTATATTTATATATATATATGCTTTAACTAATCAAGAGGAAATTTGTAGAGTATGCGATCAATAAAGAAAATACAAAGTTAGTTTAATTTTTATTTAAAGTGCGGCGAAGTTTCGGCCTAATAGAAAGCTTTCATCAGGGCAAGAAAATTGATACAATCATAAAAAAAAAAGTAACAAATAACTATAATAGTAGACAATAAATAAGAGAATATAAAATCTATTTATTAATGAAAATTCTTCATTACCAATGAACTTTGTTTATGGTGAAATGAAAATAAAAGAAACAAAAAAATTAAATAATAAAAAAAAAATTATATTTTATTAAACAAATGAATTCATTAAGACGACCAGTATATAGAAAAATTTCAGTTTCCAATTACTTTGGTACATTCATTCTTGATAATTTTTTTTTTCAATTAGTGAATTTAGCTTTAAGTTATATCAATGATTATGCTCAAGAATTCTGTACGATTGGGGTTATTCCAGATTTTAAAAATTTCTTTTCATCTTGAAAGATTTAAAATACAGTTTGTCTATTTTTGAGAATTAGTTTATCAGCCCAAGAGAAATAATTCCCTTGCAGAAAAAAATATTGTATTTATTTAACCTTTTTAAAAAATTTTCAAATTTACAAAAAAAGTCTTTAACCGGTAATATTACAAACTAGCGGTTGAAGAGGGGAGAGTTTGAAATTAAAATTAGTGAATGGTTGGCAATTATTTTAAGGCCGTTCAACTTCTTTCTCAACATAGGTTGGAGCAGTGTTAAAAATAGCAAATCTCGATCCCAAGCGTTATTTAAATTCTTACCGCATAAACGTCAGACGTCATATAGTCATATAGCCAATGGAACTTCAAAGAAAGGGGACGTTTTGGGGGAGTTTTGATAATTTGCACTTCATGTTTTGAAGGTGGCGAACACAAATTGTAAATTTGTCTCCTCATCTTTTCCTACTGAAATATGAAAAATCAAGTAAGTAGTATCTTCTCAAATTTTAACTTTTTCCTCAATGATCGAATATTATATGTACTATATATTGTTATTTTATTAATGAAATTAATACTTTTATAAACTTAATAATAATATGAAAAGTATATTAAAAAAAAAATCAGCTTATATTAAATTAGAAGAGTAAATTCTCTATATTTTTGTACTCCATAATAGTTTTTGGTCCCGAGCAAGGGCGTACCCAAGATCAAAACTACGGGTGGGGGACAAGCCAAAATCAGTAAGGCTATCACATTTCAGCAGGCAAAAGGCGAATGAAACCAGTGCTTTATTAACTAGTAATTAGTATTTTATTGCAAAAAATATTATTTTTTATTAAATTAATAATTTTGTGTCACTTATAGAGGAAGGGCAGCCGCCCCCTACTGTCCCCATGGTCTGGAGGATTGCTTATAAAAATAAATCCCAAATAAAATATAAAGCAATTTTTTTTTATGATTAAATTGTAAGCTTATTTACTTGTTTCAAACTTCTTATATCTCTCTTAAATTTATTAATTTTTAACCTATTCATTTGGTGTCAACATTATTACCTATTGTTATTTTATATTCATTTGTTTCTACATTTTTACATACAACTCAATATTTACGACAGATCACCGGGAAAAAAGAATATGAGATATGGTAGAGTGCGATGTAATGAGAGGATTAAGTATAAAGCGTTAATAACTAAAAAAAAATACAAAGGGAGAAGAAATAAATAAAAATTAAATGTAAATATTGTAGCAATATATTTCGTTTATATTATTTGTTGTATTATCTTCTAAGACAGATGAGAATGCTGTGTGTGTGTGTTATAGCAAGCCACTATATTTGCATTTCAACCTGTAAATAAAGCATTTCTCTCTCCGAAAATAAATTCGCGATGGCAAATTGGAAATTTTAATCGATATAAAAAAATCCCATAAACAAATTTTTCGAACTTTTTCAAAAAAATTCCACCGAAATTACTATCTGGTCCTCATTTCATTGGACCCCGTTGGATTAAAGAACATGAAATGAAAAAATAATTTTATTCTGGGACATTTGTCCCCTAAGAATAAATACTAGGTTCATACATTAAGATTTTTACCTGGCATACATTTGCAAGTTTTCAGTAAGTAAAATGAAATTACATTGGGGTATTGGCTTAACTACTGTTTATAATATTAATCAATATATGCCTATTTATTTGACTACAATGATGCGGAGGTTTGGTTATACAATAAGTAGAGGAATAGGCGTTGTTCAAAGGAAAGAATGGATGAGGACTGGTGAATGGAGATCAGAAGAAAATTCCAGAACGAGGTTGCACGTATGACAAAGGATTTGCTAAATAAGACGGTTCTATAGGGGGGCATATATACATCAATCGGTTGGGATCTAGTGTTTAATGAGTGGATGGATGAACGAAGAGTGAGGAGATTTAGGATATAGAAAACCAAGGTGGTATTGCCTTCGGGAGGTTGGATTGAGCTACTTCAACTCGAGGATAAAAGCATCACATGCTCCTAAACATCCCCGGGGTGAAATACTTATTCAGCACAAAAATATCAGAAATTTACATTGATTTAATTTATTATAATTTGATTTATTTTATTATTTTTTGTTTTGTTATGTTATGGAAAATAACCTGAAAATTGATTAATTTATTTGTCTTTTTATCTATATCTCCGAAAACAAAACTTAAGATGGCAAACCTTAAATTCTGGTTCAGGATCCACAAAAATATGAAACCGCAACATACTAAAAGTTTCCAGGTGTATGTTCTAATGCCTAGACTAATAAGAAATATTTATTGTCCATCTTGCTAAAACTAAAAAAAAACAAAAAAAAAAAACTGCTCTCAAAATTTTTGAAAGTTT
>NW_027107180.1:527572-563370 GCF_000696795.3 Halyomorpha halys
ATATTATATGACATTACTTTAATGTCTTAAAAAAAGTTACCCTACTAAATTATTCAATGCCCTGGATTAGCGGAGTTACCTTTATTTATGATTTCAAAAGGTTTATAGTGTATACTAATTTTATATTACTTACACAGTGTATCGTTTCCAAAAAAAAAATTAGAATTGTCAAAAAACTATAGCAGCCAAAAATTTGTAATTTCGTCTGTTTCGATGATAATTAATTGATTCCATAATTTACAAAATATTTTTCTTTGAATCATTATTATAGTTTAAAATATTCGGTAATTTTATTGGTAGTTGATAAGATTTTGGAAGGAATCCTTTGTTCAAAAAGCTGAATGACCAACTCTAATTACCCCATTTTGAGCCTACATGCAATTAACTGTACTATTTAGTGAAAACAATTATACCTGAAGCAACTATTCAGTCACTTTCAGATATGATCTAAGTACGGAAGATTGCTTATCATAATGACTCATTTATCTGGAACATTACCATTCAAAGTTAGTCACCTAAAAGACTCAGATATATTCCAACAAGATATCTATTACTTATGAATCTGTGACAGTAAATATATTTTTTTCTTAAACTTTATCTTATTTCGTATGTTGTTAATAGAAATCAACGTAAACGTCCTTATCAAGCAAAGTTAAAAAAAAAAAAGGTTATGGTTTTTATTTCCCATAAACAATAATAACAGTTTATAGAAATTCAATCATCAATCAGCTGACTACCTATTTACTTTTTTCACAAGTTAATTAACAGTCAAGCACGAATATTAGAAGTATAATATAAAAAAATAAACAGAATACGTTCTAAAACTATTTCGCATAATAATAATGTTTTAATAGGACCATATTTGCATAAGTATTTATTTTAAAATTTTTCCTCTGTGGATTTTTAATTTTCTTCATGTAACTCAGTCAATCTCCATTTCAAAGTTTTATAGTAGTTGTCGAAGTATTTTTTTTTGTTTTGAAATCTCTATTCTGCTTTCAAAACATAACGGAGAGAAAGTCTCACAATCCTGTGTCAAATTAAACTTTATAGTAGTTTTGATAGTGTGCTACATTTTTTATATGTTATAAAAAAAGTTTTATTTTCGGAATAATAATGTATTATATCCCCCGTATTTTTGTCCAGAACAAAATAAAATTGGTTTCATGATGAATTACTTAAATTCAAGTTATTATATACTTCGAAACTCATTCCATAAGTTTGAATTAATTGAAACTGCAAATTACGGACGAGTTGTGTTTTGACACGTGACGGGTGAGAATGTTTTCTCACATTATAATTAATTTTTTTTTTCAGATATGTTTGATTTTTTCAAATAATTTTTATATTTCTCAGCGCTAACATGTCGTAGTTTCAATTATATAGTGCGTTTCTTAGTTTTTTTTTCCCTTTTTAAAAATTAAAAACTAAAATCTTCGGGTACAAATTCAACTTTACTAACCAAACAATATTTTTTAATTTTAAGTTTTCGTTGACGTGGTTTGTACTCCACTAAAGAAATAACTTTATTCACCACAAAATCAAGTTAAAGGAAATATATAGACTTATAAGTTTTTTTTTTATTTTGCTATTACAAAATTAAAACCTAAAATGTTGGAGTACAATTCCATTTTGACCACGGACAAATTTCTTAATTTCCTTGGCAGTACTTTTTACATCAACTTCGCGTAGTTAAGACTTCACATAAAGCAATATCATCAATCATAACAAAGTTAAATGAAATAGACAGCCGTAAAAAAAAAATTTTTTTTTGGTCCCAATAAAAAAAAATTCCACGCTTGTTTTTTCAATGAGATTGTTTTGAAGCAACCCGATTTATAGGATCAATATTGCTTGATTAATTAAGTATTTCTTCTGCTAGCTTATTTTTTATTATTTATATTTTTTATGTTTATTATAGGCACAGGTATTTTAATGTGTCCACCTTTGTCCGACTAAGCTTATCACGTCATTCGCTATCATGCATTTGATCTTATCTCGATTTAGTTGTAAGATGATACGCTCTATTTCCCTTATAAGGACTGTTATATCATCTCTAGAATCGTTTATTTTCTTTGCAAATTTCTTTATTTTTATTTTTTTTTTGTTCAGATCTTTCTTATTATATTCGAGCGCTGTGTAGAATATCATAACAAATAGAACAAACCCATGTACCTAGTTGTTTAGCATATTTTCGAATGCTTCTCTTGTATTAGAACTCAGACCATGAGCTCATCTTGTTTTTAAAAGTTATAAAAATTGCTTAAAAAAGAAACTTGATAAATTAGATGTAAGAGTTCAAAATACACCTTAAGTTTAAACTTGACTGTGGAAGTGGATTTCTAAAATCGATCAACGTTTTAAAAAATATGTTTTCTTTTAATAATTGGTATGATTTTCTATGGCGATCAAATAAAATTTTGGCATGAGGCTAGAGATTGATACTGTGACTTTACATTATGAATATCTTATGAACATCAGCAGCAAAAGCAAAACAAAATTTATAACACTTCTATAAAAGAATGCATATAAAAAAAGGAAAAAAAAATTATCAATGAAGTGATACTCTAAATTTTCAGATACCTTTCTCATTGACAGTAAAAACAAAACTAAAAAAAGAACTCGTCAGGCATATTAATCATTGTCGCTGTTGATAGATGTTGAAATTTAATTTAATTTAAAATATTTCATGTTACACTATTGAAAAGCTGCAAGAAATTTGGGATAAAAGCAAAATGAATTTATCTATTGAATGAATTAAGTAACTAATATTATATAAAATAAAATACAAAAATGCATATTTTTGATAGAGTTTAAAAAATAATAAGCCACGTTAAAAAAACATGACAATCGATTGAAAATAATTGATATTATCTTCTGTCTAAAAGATTTCACCTAATAACTAGTACAGAAACTGAAAATAATATTCACATAGGGTTCATTAATACAACAAAATAAATATAAAGATATAATTATTAGTCAAAATGACTTTTGAAATAATATTAACTAATTATATTTTAAATTATTAGAAATATTTACTAATATACTAATAATATATTAGATATTAGTAAATATTTCTAATAATTTAAAATATTTACTAATATACTAATAATATATTAGATATTTAATTATTACAGATTGAAGATATTTAGATAAAAAGAAATAAAGGTAAAAATATATTATAACTTTGTTAATAACTTCATGTTAGTATTTATATTTTATCTAATAAGTCTGATTTGTGTGCTGTGTATTATAGCAACTCAATTTATTTGGGTAGCATTGCTTGTTGTTAAATGAAGCATTTCTCCTTCTACAGAAGTACATTTGCAATTTGAATGTTTAACATTTTATTGTATTTACAAGAGAATAAAAATAATATTCACATCAAGAATTTAAAGTTTATACTGCAAACATTTTTTCTAGAATAGCCATTGAACAGGCATAAATGTCCTTCATAAATATTTTTCCTGTTCGATCTACTAACTTTCCTAATGACCTCAGGTGCAAGGTCAACCGACTGAATTATATTAATTGAAGAAAATAAAACAATCTATTTTAAAAACAAGGGAATAACCACTGAGAAATATTAGTAATTTTAGAATAGGGGCAGTCTTTTTATGGCAAAATGGGGCTGAGTAATTTTTAAGCAGGGTTGTAGGGTGTCTATATACATACATACATTATGCTAAAAATATATTTAAATAGCCTTGTACAAATATATATTTGTAATACCAAAGAAAAATTGATCAAATTAGGACAAGTGGAAGAATTGAAAACATGAGCCTGTGGTTGTTTTCTCTCAACTCATAACTAAAACAATTTTCCCCTTTCTCTCTATCTCCTTCTATTTCTTTTGTACTCTTTCAATTTAACCATAATTGTAACATTTATTTTGTGCCATACAACTAGTATTCTTAATTATTTGATTACAGGAAATGTGTCTGATTTTAAAATAAATATGAGAAACTAGTTCATTCAAGTTCAATTTAACTACATATTTAATTTTGAGTATCAAGTACTTCATATTGGGGGGGGGGGTCTCATTAAAGTTAGAATAAATTAATCAAATCGGAAATGAAATACAATAAATTTAAAAAAAAAAAATAGTAAAAATGCACACATCAATATTGTAATTCAAATATTTTTTTCTTTTTAATTATTTTTTTTTTATACATTAAGAAAAATATGAGTATGTGAGGGCCAAAATTTTAATTTGCAACTACACCATACATTGTATACTATCTTAAATATAACTATTAATTATCAGTAAAAAGAAACTGTTAAAAAACAAGAAATGTAAATAAAATCAATGTACACTTTAGTATTTATTTGATTTAATTTAAGCAATATAGCTCACAAGAATATTCATAAACTTTATTTACATTTGATTTTTTTTTCCATTCTAATGAACACAAATATGATAAAAACAAAAATGGATGATTTTGGATTAATCAATTAAATTAGAACTATCCTCTCACCTTATAGCACTCGTCTGATAAACTAAAGAGTCTGATCTGATCATTTGCTGTTACTTTTAAAAAAGCTTCATCTACTTTCAACTTTGAGAAGTCATAGTGTTTGGTGGCATCACCTCCTGGTATCTCGAACCAAGACATCTTTCTCTGTAAATCATTATCATAACTGATCATTAATCTTGTGAACAAGTAAGGAAAAAAAAATAGCAAATATTATTGTGGAGGATCAGACAAAAAAAAAATTAAAAAAACTTTAAACATCAATAAATAAATAAAATAGACGATAAACACACCTGAGTCTATGGTCCCATCTGGTTCCTTTCACTAGCAGGCTGGGCACTGGTTGAGTATCAGAGCTTTCATAAAGTGAGGGGGAGGGGAGCAGTTGTGATTGTGTAATGGACAAGTTGGAACATTTCTGCTGATGTTAATGTATATGTTTGTACGGTTAGCAATAAGGCTCCTTCTGTTTAGTGGGTAACTCATGATTCACGTTTAATAGCTCCTATTGATTTTCAGTTATGTTTAAAGACATTTTCAACTGTCATTGTTTGGTTTTGAATACAAGTATACAAATTGACCAATTATATACTCCCCATCAAAAGTATTTCAACAGCTTCAAAGTTCTGAAAATATTTACATATAATTAGAACTTCAGCTTTTTAAATTTAGTCTGTGTATCTAACAGCAAAAGGAAAAAAAAAGTTAATATTAAGTTATTATGATAGTATTAGAATGTTTAATGCTAAAATTCATGTTTGTTCTAATTAATCCATATCCTGGAGCGAATTGTGCAGTTAGCAGACCAGACTAAGCAGCCCTTTAGAGCTTCATGGAGGCGAGAGCACTGAAGAAGTCGAGATATTTTAACAGCTTAAATAGTGGCACATCTGACATAAGAAATTTTGTATTTGACTTATTCTATAGATTTTACTGCTGACTGGGGTTACCTTGTTATAGCACTATTAGCTTTGGGACAGTTTGTAGAGAAAGTAGTCCCAGTCAATGGTACTATCTTTGGAATAAGTCCACTTAAAATAAAATATATATATTTTTTTTGTCAGATGTGCTATACTATTAAAGCAAAGCCATGATATATTATTTGAATATATGGGATATGATCAAAAAGGTTCGAAAACGATCCTTAAAATAATGAAACTAATTATTAATAAAAATCATTAATAGGGGTATTCAAGATGTGTTGTAAAAGTGTGAAAAGTTTTAACATGCTAAATGTTATAGTTATAGGATTGCGAGTAGACTAATTTAAAGTCCATGTTATCTGTTTAATGCATAACCATTTACTAGCTCATTTTCTAGACAACTTGTTTTGTAATCAAGATATTAAAATCTCAAATAGCTGCGTCAGATCATCTTTCCTCCACCTAACTTTTCCGTGTTTCCACTTCTAGTTTTTTTTTTATATTAATTTATCGTTCTTTTTATCCATTACTTTATTAGAGTTTAAAACGACACGAACTACGAGCCACTAACTTACCAAAATGACACCAGCCAAAGTATAGTGGAGCTCTCCGGGTCTGTTGGGTGTCGTCATTCTCTATTTAGCAGACTCTCAACTATGTTAAATGTTCTGTTGTTTTAACATGTTGAAAGAAAGAAGTATTTCTCCATTCAACGCAACTTTTTCCGCTTAACATGTTAAACTAAAGATCATGAATACCCCTAATATATTCTTTAACTTTTTGTTTTAGTTTCCTCGAAACTTTTGTTTTTGGAGCGGAATTTTCATCGCTTATAGCCGCCATTTTCTTGATCCGCATGTGTTCCTACTTATTCGGTGTTGCTTAACTTATTCCAATCAGATTGAAACATTCAAATATTTTAAAGTTTAATTTTGTTTTCTGGATACAAAGAGGTGCCAATCCAATTTTGGCAATAGAGGTTTGTTTAATAAAACGTTATTTTTATCCTTCAAATTTCAAGACGGCTAGTAGACACTGCGAATACCTTACGTCCTAGTGATACAAAAAACCAAAGAGATTTGGACAAAGACCTTCTGGACCTTCTACTCGGAAGTTGCTACAACGTATGGAAGGATTGGGAACTATTAATGGAATCTATAGACGGCTGCATCAAAAAGTGGTTCATTATATTCCACTCCGCCAGTTAAAGGAGCAGTAACTTACAACTTGGGAAATTCAACCTCATCTCGAAGAATGAAGCCTAGGCCACTTCAAGATATTATGTTTTAAAATCTATAATTATCTATTATATTATTGTCATTACTACTGTTTTATTTATTTTTTCTCTACATCTTTTTCTCAAATTAACTTTTTTCCCCCTGTTAGAAGTCAGATATTTATTTTAATAAATCTATAAATATCATTGTTTTTGTTATTAATTTTTCTGTTTCTTTCTTCTTTTTTTTCTCTACACTTAAGAATTGTTATTGTTATCTATGTATTTTATTTTTATGTAAGTATCTTCTATTATTCGCTGTTATTATTCACAATTGTTCAATATTTTATAGCGTTTTAAATAGTTAAGGGTGTCTTTTGCACGATACTACCCCCTCCCCCACAATCAATTGCTAAACAAAAGAAGATCTAACCATATTAACCATGTTAGGCCTTCCAGGCTGATGTGGTATAAAATAAAAAAAATATCGGAGGAGGAGAGAGGGAATATAATATTTCCCAACAATCTTACTGAATTTTCCAATTTACCAGAGGTCTGAGGAGTACTCTGTGAAATTTACTCTTTTCTTAAAGATTTTAGATAACTGGCTTCTCTAAATAACGTTTATGAGCAATTTTGAGTATAATAACCTGTTTTAGTAATGCTTCACATCAATTTTCTCAATTTGAAGCAAGTTCTCAAATTTCCTGACTCATCATTTTTTTAACTATGCGGAGGGGACAATAACGTCTCTCCCTATCTTTCCCCTCATTTCGTAACGACATCCCTGGCCATCCGAGGAAGGCAGGACCAAAAGAAATCTTTCATCCTCAAGCTCTCCGAAAGACGTAGATTACAGCATTAACTCTAGCACAACTAAACATCCATCATTCATTCTCAACCATTAGGAGAAGAATAAAAGATAGGCCAACAAAAATCAAGAAAACAGCGTTGTTACCTCATGCAACCAAGCTTAGAATCGCTAGAGAACATCAGATTGGAAACAATTAATGAACAAAGATGTGGAAATACTTTATGTTGTTTTGTGCTTGTTCCTTTTGGAAGAGATTCGTTACAACTGGTTGGTGATTCAGAGGTGTATAAATACTTTTGATGCGGAGTTTATATAATAATTTAATTTTTTTGCTAAAATTAAAAAAAAATATATTTTCACCAACAGAAAAAGATGCTACCAGAATTTAAACATCGTGTGAACTAATCAGCTCCTCTCCCCCTTAAAATCGATTAGACCTTGATTGTATTGTTTCACCTTTCTCTTATCTAGGCAGATTATGAATCCAAGATTTGAAGTATGTGTTGAAAGTGAACATAAAGAGTTATTAATTTAAGTTTTTTTTATCTTGGAGAAATACGATGAATTTACTGCCTTTAATTATAAATTTATCAAGCAGTAAATTCATTTATCATATTATTTTTTTGTTAAAATATGACGCTATAATTGAACCAAATCATTACAATCTAAAAACTAATTAAAAGGGAATGCTTCTCTCTCCCTTCGCCACAGAAATCCCATAATTATGACCGGTCCTATATTTCCGTAAAACATTTACTTTTAACAAATATAGAAGTCTTTGATAAAAGAAAATAGTTAAACTGTCAAAGTGGTTAGTACTGGTTCGGTCTGTTGCGTTCATGGTGTGTCGTGTGAATGTCGAATTCACGCCCATTTCCAGTATATTAGCCACTTTGTCAATGTTGCTTCATTTAACTTCCTAATTCTGGGATTTTGGGAGCGGGTCGGGAATGGAAGAATTCCCCTTAAAATTATTTTTGGTGGTGGATCTCTACCTCTGAGGGAGATTAACTCTCTGTACAAGTTTTAAGATAAGTGAGGGTTCATCTGAGAGCAGGAGTGGTGGATTCACGCTGTCTACAGTTTTAGCCACTTTTTCAATATTTATCGATTAATATCTGTAAAATAACATTGAAGAAATAATCTAAATAATAATAGACTGATACACTATATTGTTCGATTACTTACTATCCACAGCTTGACAGTTTAGCTAATTAAACTATATATTCATCAGAAATAGTATAAGTCCATACATAATAATTCATTATCACACTGAACTGTTTTTTAATTATTGTTAAATTAGTTCCAATGGCTTTTCCATTCCTCTTCTGCAGTTCATTCACACTTGTCAGATAAGTATGTGGTAATTTATACTTAAAAATCTTGGACGCATTGGTTTTCGGGAAATAAAAGAAGTCCTAAGATTAGTGGGTCATCCTGCCTTCGAATCTACTCTCTCTCTTTTACAATTCCTTGGACTGAGTACGTTTCTCTGAGATTATAATGCAATCCAAATTTATTTGCCACAACTCAGGCCACAAATCCGAAAGCGGCCCCGCGAGATACTCGTGAAGAGAAAGCGCTGAGTTGCAGATATTGGTCGCCGGCGAAGAGTACTTGAGGCCGGTGTTTATTGAACTGTCACAGGGCAATAGAAAGTGAGGAGTCAATCTCTTACATTATATGTCTCCTTTAGAACTTCAATTGATTCAATTTTATTTTGAAATATTTACTTTTTAATAATTATTATCAATTTTTACAATATCGCTTAATTTTTGTTGGTGTTTTTCGCGGCCTCTTGCTACGGCATTAGGAGACCATAATAATTGATTTTCTTAAATTAAATTACTACAGAGATGGGAATTTACAGGCATCATTTTTATATTTATAGCCTAGATCCATACAAAGAGGGTTGGCCAAATAATTAAAATTACAAATAATATATAAGTAAAAATTAAGAAAAACAATACTTAAAAATAAAAATAGAAATTATAAGTTAACGAAAGAAAAGAAAAGAATTAACTAATACAACTAATTAAAAAAAAACACTATAGTAAACCATACTATTTAAAATATTACTAACTAAACTAATATAACTAATGAAATTATTTTGTAATTAACAAAATAGAAAAAGAGGAGGAAATTACAAAACAAATGAAAATTTCTTGCTTCAGCGGTACATACAGTAAAATTTACTGTCAAATATAATTTTTTTTTAAAACAATATAAAGAAATGTTAAAGTTTGCAGATTTAATTTAGTTTTTCAGGTTTCTCCTAATACAACCTTTATATTCTAATTCAACTATTATGTTCCATTTATCCATAAATATTTATTCGTTTAAGGAGGGTAGTTATGCTTGATCATGGGGGGTGGTTTCAATTTTGAGGAAAAATATTTTTGTTTCTCGCATGACGGTCCTTATTATGTGATTAAAAATTATAATTAAAGAAACACTGACGAAGTTTTTTTTTATTATGCATTTAACTAATCAGCAAAGGATAACAAATGGGTACGACCCGATGGCAACATTTATCGGCCGGTAACAAAATAACATATAAAATAATAAAGATAGAGTAAAATATTACTTAAACACTTTCAATTATTGGTGCCTGCAGCGGCTTATAAGCTAAAACTATACAATTTTGATTTTTTTTCTAGAGATTTATACAATACAGCTAAAATATAAATTACTACTAAAAAAAAAAGTAAATTAATAAAATCTGAAATACTGGTAATTCGAAAAAGGCAAGTAATGACAGAATTATAATAATGTATAGATTGTAGAAGAAAATTTAGTAATGAAATACAACTGAATGTTTTAGTTGTAGTATCACCACTTCTTATAAACTAAATTATTTAAAATAAAATTATTAAAACACACGTGTTTATGTAAACAAAACATTTTTATTTATTTTATTTATTATTTAATCCTCATAATCTTTCGATTTTTTGCTTATTCGCTAAAGCCTTTGGATGAACAAAGTGTCATTTATACTTTACAGTTTGATGTTTGTAGGCCATTCTGTATAAATTCGTGTAAAAAAATATTTTTACCAAAATAAAGATTCATTTCATGGTCGTTTGATCATACCTTCATTGTTAGTAACAGTTCTTTATCCTTTCGCTGTCACTAACCAAGCGGAAAATGCTTTTTAATGTGTACATTATGAGGTTACTTATTAAAATGAATATCGATAGTTTTTAATAACAAAACAATGAACATATGTTTTCATAATTAATATTAGATTAATTATTATTCTAGAGTGGTGATACTATAATTAACAAGTACATTTTAGTTTAAAAATACTCAGTAACTAATTTTTAAAAATTATCAATTATTAGAACCCCCAAAAAATGAAATATTATTGTTTTATATCACATTTCTAGTTGAAGTAATTATTGAAAACCTCATGCAGGCATTATTGTGAAGCGCCTACTTCTAGGCCATTGCCCTGATCTGTTTGTCGAGTCGTTTCTTATTCAAACATGCAGAATAGTCATTTGCATTTAAAGGATTATTCCTTGCGTTTGTTTATGAACTTATGAATCCATTTTGACAAGTTTTAGTTATAATTTGAGTGCGGGGAAGGCTCATGAGTGTGGGGGTTCGAGGTGTGTCTCGCAAAAGTGAAATGGATGCGTACAGTATACTACACACCATGTCTTTTTTTTGTTTTTGAAAGAAACCACGGAACAGTGAGTGTTGATATTTTAAATTATTTATTCCTTATGAGTATGGTGTAACGAGCAGCACCTAATGTAATTACTCACGTGATCCTGATTAGTTGAAGATAAATTGTGTTTCGAGAATTCAATAATTTAGAATTGAAATTATAGTAAAATATTTCATAGAGCCATTTCATCCAGGTTTGAAGCCAACTCGTATAATTTATGTAGCATAAATCTCTCTCTCTCTCTCTCTCTCTCTCTCTATATATATATATATATATATATATATATATTACTGGACCGATTTACGTTGTTTTTTTTTCAAAATATCCCCTATCACCTTGGGAAGGTTTAAAGATAATGAAATCCCTCCATTCTTCAGTAAAAAAAAAAGTAATGACCTAAATTTAACGTTTTTGGTTTGTAGCTTTTAAAGTGTACTTTTTTTCACAGTTATTACAACCGATCAATTCATCGTTTTCCAAAGAATAAAAAAAAACCTATAAATGATTCTATTGAAGGATATTATATTCATCAAAAATTATAAAAACTTAATGTGGCTTGCGGTAGGGTAGATCAACAATCTTTTTTTTTAAGAAATGGAAATCATGTCCGATTTTAGCATCTTCTCAAACCCAAGTATACCAGTTATCAAAGAAATTAAAAACTAGAAAATTCTCACATTGATTTATTTGGAGGTTTTTCTTCTTTCTTCCAGTGACCATTGATTATATAATCGTTCATAACCCCGCTGCATTCTATCAAATTTCTTCCTTAATACAACCACTGGAAAGCGAATGATTCCTCTTTTAACAAACATTAAGAAAACCCCTTATTAGGGCGAAATATTTGCTTGAAATGCTACACTTGGTAAGTCAGTCGACCTGAATTGTTTCAAAATCGTATAAATTAAAGCAAAAAGCACAATGGGGTATTATTTAAAACTATTTATATTTTATGTAGTATATGCATTAAAATATCATAGATAATCAAATTGTCTCAAAGAATAAGAAAGACGGTTCGTGCCTTTTGGTCCAGCATGAAAGTAAAAATAATAACGCATGCTTAATTTTAAACTAAATACATTATATTTTCCATTTTGTTAAATCAATCTATATACATCCCAAAACCTAGCAATAGCACAGCATTATATAATCGTGAAAGTAACAAATAAAAACCATTAATGTTTATCTGAATAAATTAAAAATTATTTCACCATAAACGTTAATAATATACATAATTGAAAGATCCTTTTAATATTGCCCTTATTGTAACAACTTAAATTTTATTTGTTACAATTCGTAAACCTTATTTACTTTACTCACCAGCTTTGTTCGAACTCGCTCTGTCATTTTCACGGCAAAGGATACAAAGCATTGTACCAACAATCTTCAAGTAATAAAATTAATAAATATGATATTGAGTACCATATATTAATAAAATATCAATAAAGATAGGAATTGTAAATTTGAAAAAGAAATATCATCAGATAAATAGAATTTCAGTTTAACTTACTTAGCTTCATCACTCATCATATGTATTGTTGCGATTATTGACCAACAATGGACGACAACGATATTATAATCCATCTTCACACCTGTCTAATGGATTTAAAAGAAATATACTTAAAAAATAATATAAATACACAATAGTTAAATAAAAATTTCATTTCATTAAAAAGGGCTTTCCTTCATTTTGACCGTGTTGAAAGTAGTAAAAGGCAGAATAAAAAGTAGTGCCAGGTATTATGCGTAGGAAGAACTTCATGAACAATTGATGCGCTAATTGAACCCATGATTTTCTACCTTGCTATCCGACGTTTTCATAAAATGGAACTTACCTTTGAGAATGATTGTATCCAAGAGAACCAAGAGTTATCGTGAAGAAAAGAATAAGTGTTATATGAGGATAAGAATAAAATGAAGAATGTAGTGTGTATTTCAAGTTTCCCAATTTTCTTTTAAGGTGTATGAGGAAGAAATAGCACTTCTAGCAAGAAATTCGGGAACGATTGCGTTGAGCAAAGAAAGATGTCAAAGAGAATCGACGGCCTTAATTCGAAACTAATGTAGCACCAATGCTGGGTAATAAATAATTGCAATTATAGCTAATGTTATTTGAAATGGCTGAAATTAAATTAGAATTGGAATTAGTTATATTAATTACTTAATTGTCGAATCAGAGTAATCGCAATACCTAATTACAGTCCAATGTAGGTTTCAATTACTTTTTTGTGTACACTGTGTGACCCGAATAATGTAAGCTGAGGAAACTAAGATGGAATATAACGCACCTAGGTAAGAGTATGGATGCCAGAATTCGGTTTCTGATGAAAAGGAAAGTGCATTGGAGATGGGCTTGAAGGTATCAAAACGTACTTAGTATTTCTGAGGATGTATTCAACTGTGAGTGATATAACAGCTCTCATCTGCATCGAAGTAATCTAATATTTTACATTTATGTGATTAATTGTTTTTACAGAAATTCATATAATAAGTTACTCATGCATTAAAAAAAAATTAAATTTGCACCGCTACAATTACTGAACCAAGGTGTGCAAGGAGATGGTTTGGTCAGAATCGGCTCTACCGCCATATGTTTACCCAATTAAGGATACCCATTTTATAAGACTGGGCTATGAATATCGTTCCATGATGAGTATTTTTTAAAAAGTCATGATCGGAATAAGAAAATGTTCAATAGTGTAGAATAGTCTTCATTAGTTTTCATTGTTTTGAGAGCATCGCTTTATCGTTCTCCAAACTTCACGTTCTTAAGACTTATTATAGGATCTTATTCTTTTATTTCCAAGTTTTATTTATTTTTTTTCTTTCGGTTTGCTCTATAGACCTTTTAGATCTTTGGCCTCCCGAACCAGCCTTCTCCAGGCCTATCTGTCTAGGGCTACTGCTTTCCAGTTTGCTGCATGCACTCTACCCCATCTTTGTTGATTTTGTCTATCCATTTGGATTTTGGCCTCTGAGGTGATCCCTTTCCAACTATACTGGTAATAATAATATTAATTATTACATTTAAATATTAAGAAATCCTCTTTGGATTACGGAAAAGTTGTAATTAAAAATAAAATTTTAATATTGACACAATCAAAAATACTTACAATAAGGCATTGTTATTATGTAATTGTTATGTAAATAGCATTATTAAAGCATGATGCCAAGAATTCGAAGAACATTACCTTTTCATAGTATAAGGAGATGGTCAGTAGACAACCAAATGGTATTAGAATGAGTAGAGAAGCAACTAGACAAAGCATGCGTAATGGTATACACGCCGTCATGAAAGAGGTAGAAGAGGGGATTTTCCCGATGGACCATTATATTTTAGGTATATGTTTTTGACAATCTGCCTTAAAGAAATTATATAATTTTACGGGAGTTTCCTCAAATTATATCTCATGTGAAAGTACAAAAACGAACCTTTCCTCGTTGTTGAGTTGGGTCATTTGAGATTGGACGTGGTACCGTTTTCTCCAGTTCTATCTTCATGTGGCGTACTTAGAATACTCTTCCTGCCTCCATTATGGTTCGAAGTAATTCTTCTTCCAACAACTTAAGAAGTTCATTTTTAGTAACATTCCTAGAACAAGATATTTAAATTAAAGTATACTATAAAATAAATATTAAATATAGATAATAACATGCTTACAATTACAAATTAATTAAAAAATAATATTCTTACAAATACTCATTAGTTACAAAATAACTTTCCTCTTAAAAAGATTAAAATAAAGTACGCACTGGAAATATTAAATAAGCAACATAAAACCCTTAAAAATATACATTTGTTATAAAATAACAGTTATTATGGTTCGAAATATTTCTACTTCCAACTACTAAAGTTCATACAGCTATGTTAAAAAATTTAATTGTCCCAGCTATATTACGAATATTTTAATTTTGTCAACTCTTTTGAATTTGAACATTAAGATGTATACATTTTTTTAATCAAATGAAATTTCTCACTACTTAAACTAATTACCTTTGCTAACCAATAAAATAAAGTACATATAAATAATATAACAATCAACATAAACCGGTAATCCTTATATTCGTTGAGGAACAGATGAACCTGACACCATCATTAGAAACAAACAGTTTCTCGGAATGTAAGGAAAACCTAACTAGAATTAGTCAGCCATTCCAAGCTCACCTTTGGAATTACAATCTTCCATTTATATTTTTAATAGGTAATTTAATAGATTAGTATAATATAATGTAATTTAATAGATACAATCGTGAGGTCCTGGGGTAAAGATGACATAGCTACTTACAATAAATTTCCTTAAGAAATTATGTCTTTCATCTTGATACTTTTCAACTGCCAGGATTCTCTAATACATGTGTCACAATTCAGGAGATGTTCATTGATTTATCTCAAAGCGTAGATAATATATTTGAAATTTAAGCGATAGAGTCGATACGCGCTCTTTAATCTTTAGTAACATGAGTCCATTTGGATTTTTAAAAAATGATAAATAATTATTACAATCCTCTGTCTTAGTTGAAGTTCAAACTACTCGGGTTTCGTAGACTCAGTTGACGATTAAATGGTTGGCGTTTTTCCTTCCTTGAACTTTATCCAAACATCTTTGATAACATGTTTCGTTCTTGTGGTTATTTCTTCATTCACGCGCATCATTTCAGCAGCGATTTCCTACGACTATGATTTCCTTTGAAACAGGGGATGTTTCACAAAATGGGATGTTATAACGTAACGGTTTGGTCGAGTAGAGAAGACAGAGCAAAAAAAATAAGAACGGAACAACATAAGCCATTGGTACCGTAAAATAATTTATCTAGTAGATTTAACAGCCAATCTATTAAAAAATAAATGATACATAGTGTTCAAGTAATATTTATCTTTTAAAAAATATTATAAACATTTATTTAGAAAAGCATCATTGTATTTGGCATGGATATTTTTCTGGAAATTGAGTTTGGCAACTGTAATTTTTAACTAAATTTTAAGTAATACATGTAAATGTATACTCAAATATGTTTTTTCATGTGTGGTTTTTATTTGATAGTTTGATATAATAGAAATAGATACAAATTTCAAAAACATTGATGAAGACGGTGTTAGCATTCCCATCAATAATTATTACAAAAAAATATGACTTAATTTTAAAATTACAAAATGAATTGTAAAAAAATTTCTTTTCATTGATCCCGGAAATGAACTTTCTATTTACATATTTCTTATTAAAAAATGAAAATATAATTTAATTTAATAATTTTTAGATTTTTTTTATACGATCTTAACCCCAGAACAAAAATTAGTCATATTCATTTAGTTGTTTTTAATGTTCCGAATTTCAATGTTTAAAATGATACTAAGCTTTTTTGAATTGGATTATGAACTTCCTATTTACAAAGGAATAATTACATAAAATACACAGTAGTTCTAAAGAACTTCTTGGCAAGAACAATTATATTTTCGTGTATTGTACAGGTTACAAATAAAAAATTTATGATTTGAATTGGTTCAAATTTTATAAGATATTATTATTTATAGTAAAACTTTACCACATCCTTAAAGTGTCACGCTCACAACGCGACGCTACTGATAGTATTATTATCCATATTATAACAATGCAAACAAATAAATGGGGTGCTTAAAATCCAATTATCGTAAATAATACGTTAAAAAAACTATAGACAGCTGATATTAATCGACAAACTGGTAAAATCATTGGTGCTGTAAACCAGTCGTCGTGTCTACTGTCCTGTAGATCCTCAAGCATAATATTGGGTCTTTTATTTTTTTTAAATCCAGTACTCTATCTCTTTATTTTTTTTAGTAGACCTGTTTTTTTTTTTTATTTTTCGTGAAATTTCGTACACCGGATAGCGATCATTAGGTCGTCACAGTCACGCCGACAGACGAATAAAAAATCTCACGAATTGTTCGAAAAAGCTGAAGGGAAGAATCGAAAGAACTCTCTCTATCGATGTGAAAGTAAAAAGCGAATCTGATCTTGCAGGGACCAATTATCTCCATCCAGCCACTGGAGCATGCCTTCACCAAGGTCAGCCACATATCCAGAAATAATAAGCGTTCTGGAATTCGTAACGGGAATGAGAGTCTACTATGCGTGAATGAGAGAGCAGACTTTCATAACAATTAAACAGTATCAGAAACCTCTCTAAATTACCAGTATCAGTGATATACAGCGATTTTCGATCATATTCAGACAAATTATGATGTTAATGGATAGTACGTCTGTGCTTATTGGATTGTTTTCCTAACTTTCATTCGTCTATTGCTGTCTTAATTATAAATGATACCTTTTGAACAGTTTTGGTATACATTCGTCATGGATCAATATAGTCAATATCAACATAGAGAGAGGTTCAGTGAAGAATTAAAAAAATATTATGGCTTCCAATTCAAGACTTAACAAACACCATAGAAAATATTCCGATAATCTTCAGTTAGGGATTTCAGTAAGAAAGAGAAACGAAAGTCATAGTACAAGAGCCTGGAGGAAAAAAAGTCAATTATTTCACCCCAATTTTTTATTAGTTCAATGAAAACTATGTATAATTACTAGTCGAAATAGATGAGTCTGCCAAGTATATGTAGGGAGAGGGAATACAAAAGGGTGGTTGTTTCAAAATCATCTTTGAAACTATCAACACTAGAACAATTTATAGAACATTATTAAGTAGAATAATATGCTAAAATATGAGCCATCCTAGTAGAGCTGTTTACGTTTATTAGTTCCCGAGACGCAGTTTTTAAAAAAATTTCACGAAATGTATCCTGAAAAATAAGAAATTGGTGAATTTATTGTGGCAAATCTTTATATCGGGAGACTTAGCAGCATTCAAATTAAAGCTATTTTATTTGGCTATAAAGTAGTGTAAAACGTTATCTTAGTAGGAATAATAGTTTTCATGATATTTGTTAAAATAAATTAACAAGATCATAATTTCTAGTTATTCGGACAAAAAATTTGGTAGTTTATAACCTTATCTTCGGTAGTAGTAGTTTTTATTATATTTGAACATGAATATGAATTTTGAAGAACTAGAAAGCAATTTATTAAAGCAATTATCATTAAAACAATTGCTCCTACGAAGATAAACGTCATAAACTACTTTTTAGTACATAAAACTATTTCTAATTTATATATATGTATAAATAGTTGACCGTATGATTTAAAATATGAAGAAGATGGACAAAAAAGAACGAAATAGTTTTCAACTATTTATTCTCCGACGTTTTGCCCCAGTTGCAGGGCGAATAAATAGTTGAAACAATTTTTTTTTTTTTTGACGGCAAACTCTGACCATTTTCTTTATATTTCTAATTTATGTGTAAGTCTCATGGTTCCTAAAATTTAGATTTCCAACAATACTAATTTAACTGTACATTTTTTATGAAATGCTGCTTTTAAAAAAAACTGTATCTCGGGAACCACTTTGATC
This sequence comes from Halyomorpha halys, assembly GCF_000696795.3. Classification (NCBI taxonomy): domain Eukaryota; kingdom Metazoa; phylum Arthropoda; class Insecta; order Hemiptera; family Pentatomidae; genus Halyomorpha; species Halyomorpha halys. Next base: position 546,126 of record NW_027107180.1, read on the forward strand.
AAGGAAAGGTTTTCGATTGATTGGTTCTAATCAAATAAAGCTAAAATTTTGATGACCCAACAAAAATCCCAGAGAATTAAGAATGATATGTGTTACATTAAATATTCTACCCTATCGAAACTAATTTTTTAGAATTTTAAATTTAGATGATTCAGTATAAACAGACATTTAATCACCCCATGGGAAACACTTTATTGTGGAATTTAGAGGAAAATAATTGTGAACTACTACATAATAAGATCACACGGCTAGAGAATGTAGGTGATGGGAAAATACGAGGAGACAATGCATCTCCTGCATAGCCTCAAGTATCCCATAACTATTACACACGTGATGTAATTAATGTTTGCTACCGCGAGTTTCAAATAAGGCAGGAGTGTCCGTTCTTTTTGTAACGCGCGTGCTGTAAGCATGCTTCAAGATTGAGGCGTGCCACAAATGTACCTCCACCCCTCCTCTGACGCTGACACAATAGTTATTTCTAGAAGATAATAATTTAGTTACATGTAAAAACATTCCTGAATAACCCTTTCATCCCAATATTGAACTTATTTGTTTTTAATAACAAGATTAAGAATAGTGTGTCCCATTGTACATGCCAGTACACAACAGATCCTGTCAAAAACACTAGTCTTTGACAAAAAGACATGAGACTGAAGTACTCATAAATTGCTTCGTAAGATTTATCTTCGGGTTTCTCAGTCGCTCTTATGCCCCCTTCAGCATACCGAGTTGAAGTGGCCCTATCCTACCTCTCAAAGGCAATACCTCCTCGGTATTTTCCTGTTTCAAGTTTTAAAAATCAAAGAACCAACCTATATCCTTGATCTCCACTCAACATTCATCCATCCATTCGTTAAGCACCAGATACTAACCGATAGATATGTCCTCCCATAGAACCGCCCTCAGCAAATTCTTCGTCATACGAGCAGCCTCCTTCTCTCTTCTCATCTCTATTCTCCAATCATCATCCCTTCCTTCCTTTAAACAACACCTTGTCAACATACAACATAGTCAAATCTCCTTATCAATGTGAACAATGTTTGTAGCCATATATTGATTACAATTGTAAATTGTAATTTTACTTAATATTTTTGATGTAATTTTAGTCTGTATACTGAAACTTTCTAAATGTTTTTCGGACAATTAACCTTTATGTATGAATCGTGTATTTATTCTTAGGAGACTACTGTCCCAGATTAAATTAATTTTTCATTCATTGAAGTATAAACACCTAATGCCGTCGCAGACTGCCTTTGGTTGCACATCCCCGAACTAAGGGATGATATTATTCTAGTGTAAAAGATAGTTGTAATTCAAGTCTAGCTAAGGATGTTTAAGATTTCGTTGGTACATTATGGCTAACAATAAAATAATCATAACCAATATTTTAATAATTTATAAAACTTAAATAATCAAATAATAAAAATGAATCGAGTTACATGAATTATGAAAAAGGAACAAGCTATTATTTCTGCTAACCTCGCTAGCAGCTCACCTTCGGACATCAGCAGGTTGTGTTATGAGATTTGGTCGACGAAAAAACCCGTCCGCGTGCCTCTCTCTTGGGATTGCGGGCACTGTATACCCTCTACATCGTATCCATTTATAAGTTATATCAATAGAAAATTAATCATTAAGAATTGGTAGTACAGCATAGATCTGGGGGAGTCCTTTTCAATGTCCTGTCAGAATAAAATTTATGATTAAGCTTTAATAACTTTGATGAGTATAATTAAATCATAAATTAAGGGTTAAATGGACAATTATTAGGTTGGAAGGAATTGAGGATAGGGAATAGGAGAAGGGTAAAAATGGGGAGAAGGAAAAGGAGAGGGAAAGGATGGAACTTCACCTAACCATTACATAAGCATATTTTTACATATTTATATGTGTATATATAGTTGACCGTAAAACTTAAATATAGATAATGAGGGTTGCGGTCAAAAAAAGAACAAATAGTATATAACTATTTTATAATATTTATTAAAATAGTTATAAACTATTTGTTCTTTCTTCAACCCCAACTCTGAGCATCTTCTTATATTTTAAATATTTATATTTATATATTCATAAACCTTCGGTTAATATTAGGATAAATTGTGAATGTAACAGTAATATTTTTTTATGATTGTTATTTATTTACATTTTTATCATTTTTTTATTCTCTCAAACCTTAATGATTATTAAATCGTCTATAAAATGTAAATTTGAACATATAATAACAGTTTAGTAAATGGTTCCATTCCTGGAATCACTTATTATTAAACCTTAGAAATCGTAGAATTTTCTCAATATTTATAAAATATTTTTGGTTGTCTGAAATATCTGGAAAGCCTCAGATATTAGTCCATACGCAATATTAATATATACTGGGCGCTATGATCTGGTCTTGTGTGGGACGGAATTCACAAAAACATTTGATTTAGGTCAAGGATAAAAAAATTGTGATTAATCGTTTCTTTTGGAAATTTACAACTAAGTATACATGTAACGAAACAATGAGGTTCATTTGAATATTTTTGAGAATCCTACTTTTGAAAACGTTAGAGTTTAGAATAAAAACGTAAACCTAACACAGCTCTTGTTTATGAAGAGTTATAAAACTATGATATTTATTCTTTAAAATGTCTAATTTTTTTTTATCTTGATTCACACCTTTTTTGTCAAGTTTTGCCGCGATAATATATAAAAAAAGTATTAAATAGTTATACTAACGGAATTTTTCTTACGGAATGTATGTAAATGAATGTTAAATTTCGTTCAGCTTGAATATAAAGTAACAATATAAATTACAATATTTTAGCATCGGACTACATTAAAATATTTAATTAAACTTAGGAAAACTGTTTCTATGTTAGAATATTATAAAGTAGAAATAACAAAAAATGGTATTATGTATATGGTTATGAAGATCCTAAGAGCAAAGTTGGTCTGGGGTGAAATTGACCTAATAGATAACAGAACTAATAAAAACCTAGTAGAGTGAAAAATGCAATATGTTTTGGATTTACTCACGTATACTTTATACGCTTTATCTATGCAAAGTCCAATTCATTGAATATGAAATAGATATTAAACAAAAATTATACGTTTTGTTCGTTTGCTCCTAAACAACAATCCATTAAAATTCCATTCATCCGTCAAAAACCTTGGTGTCACCATTCACCAAACTTCCCCCTGAAAAAACGTCTGATATTTCACATCGTACCTTCTCCACCCCGAAACATTTAAACTACCTTCGTTACCTACTTCCTTTTAAAACCCGAGGGATCTTGGTTACTTTACACCTCTTTGACAATTGTGCGATTTACGGGAGAGTATCTAGGGTCTCGAAGAAAAATTAAAACGTTTGATTATTGCTTTGTACGTTTCATCTTTGAGGTCCCCAGGGACGCCTTTGTCACCCGATTTTATGAGTTGAAGTGGCTTTATCCCTCCTTCCATCAAAATATTTCAAAATATTTCATTGCATCCTTACTCCCCTAAGTTATCCAAGTCCGCCCATCCATCGTACATCTCAATTTAATCTCGCAGATCTTCCTCAATTTAAATCCTCCAGTACATTCACACAACTCCTGCTCACTGCCTTCAAACTTATGTGTAACTGCCCTTCTAACTGTAGTCTTTGGTAGATCTTCCCGTATCTGTTCCACGTCCCTTTGGAATCCTACTCCATCCTTCATTCGTTGCTTCAACACCCTTCCAACCTTGAAATCCCGTATCTTTACTAATCTACTATTCATGCAATTTCCGCAGAATAAAAATTAAAAGCTTTAAACAAAATTGTAAATTGGTAGAAAGATAAATGCTATGTAAGATAAACATTATTAGATGTTTTCAATATCTATAAACAATCTGTAGATATCTAAGTATGCTCATCCAATCATGTTTTATTTCTTTTTTTTATTGTTATTAGAATACACATTGAATTATGATTTTTAAGAGGATTTAATTTTTTTTCTTCTTATTTATTTATTATTTTTTCAACCTTGATGTTTTCTATTTTCTTTTATAACTATAAATATGTATATAAAAAATAAATGTTCCTTTTGTTAATTATTTTTAGTTCTTCCGAGTGATTTTTTTGATCGACCATTTATATTAATAGAAGTTAGTTATGCTTTATGAGATGACATATGGTTTTGTTTTATCAATTTTTTTTTCTTTTTACTAACATATTCTGTTAACTATTGTTGTTTATTTATTTTTTTCTTTTCCAATATATTATTTTAGTTATATTTTACAGTGTTCTAAGTTCCATTTTAATTTTGTATCATACTCTAAGACACCGATACCTCTTGTCGATGCTTGTAAGATTATTCTAAAGGGACTAGTCCCAGATAAATAATAAAAATAATAATAATGATAAATAAATAAAAATTCTTTTTATTATTATTATATTGGCGTATAACTGGTAGGAAATTGTGGGTATCTATATCTTGACTTGAAGATTCGTTTGGTTAGTGATTCGAAATGTCTGGATTAGAGAGCAGTTGGCAATAAAAAAGAGAAAACTTGAGTGATTCGGAAGTAGGCAATGGCACAACTTTATTTTGTAAAAAGAAAATCTTAAACAGAAGCAGTTAGTCAACCCATCAGTCATTAATAATAATAACCTTTATTTGTTCTGGTATTGATCCCTTTAGAATAATATACAGGTGTTAAAATTAAGCTTTAGAGCCTTAGAGTAAAGATGAAATTATAAAACGTCATAAGATAAAGCAATGAATTTGAAAAGATAACCACATGTATCATAAAAACATTGATGACTTCTTATAATAAATAAAAAGAAAAAAAAATGATGAAAAAATGAAATACAATAAAACAAACAAATTATAAATTAAAAGATACAATTTATGCTAATGTACATATTTACAATAATAAACAAAAATCTGAGACATAAAATACAGAAAATATATAAAGCTTTTTTGAAACTTTCAATTGTGATTCTTCCGGAATTGGGTAGACAGAAGGTAGTCGAACATACGGGATTTGAAGATTGGAAGGGTATTAGAACTACGAATAATGGAGAGAATAGAATTCCATAGGGAAGAGGTACGGATGAGGAAAGATCTACCAACGGGTGCGGTTCGATGGGCAGTTGCATATATGTCTAAAGGCCGTGAGCGGGTATTGCGGGAATGCACTGAGGATTTAAATTGAAGGATATCACAGATGTACGATGGACGGCGGGATTGGATAACTTGGTAGAGGAAGGAAGCAAGAAAATATTTACTACGGAAGAATGGGTAAAGCCACTACTCTCTGCATAGATCAAAAGATTGGAATAGATTTTCGTGGACCCAATTTCCTGCTATGTAAGTTGTTCACCACCTAAACCTCTCACCACCAAATTCTCAGATGGCTAAATCTGTAACGAGATCTGGGAATTAGAGCTTTAAAATGGAACAGAAAGCCATAATCTGTCCTTAACTTTAGTAAGATTAGGCGTTAAAATAATTTTTTGAAACTGATTTATTTTAACAAATAAACTTGCTTTTTGAACTAATAATGCGTAAAATAAGCAAGGGGCTATAACTTTATTTTTTATCTTAATACATTATACATGGGTTGATAAATAAGGATCTATTATTTACATATTGGTTTCTAGAAAAAATCTTAGCTAAAAAATGAAATTAAAGTACCGTTATATAGTGCGCATCATTGCACATGTTAATACACGACCGATTCTACCATAAACACTAGGTCTTTGGAAAAAAATACATGAGTCTGATGAGCCTCATGGATCTTTGTAAGGTTTATCTTGGAGTTTCCCGTTGATACAGCGAGTTGAAGTGGCTCTATACAACCTCCCGAAGGCAATATTTCCTTGGTGTTATCCAATTCCAAGTTTTTAAAATCAAAAACCTACCTATATACTTGATTTCCTCACTCTTCGTTCATCCATCCATTCATTAAACACCAGCCCCTAACGGATCGATTTATATCCTCCCATAGAACTACCTCCTTTAGCAAATCCTTTGTCATAGGTGCTACCCCCTTCTGGAATTCTCTTCCCATCTCCATTCGCCAATCCTCATCCAATTCTTTCCTTTAGGCAACTCCTATACTACATAGTCAAACCACCATTTCATTGTGAACAATGAATACAGCCATATATTGATTATTATTACTAGTAATAATTTAATCTAATGTATTAATGTAATTTTAACCTGTCTACTGAAACTTTCATTACTTGCCAAACAATTATTTTTTTCAACAATAACAAATTATTTTTTTCATTTCATTTCATTATTCGACTAAAATCTCACTAGTCTTCATGAAAACCCAATTGCATAGAACTGACCCTGGAATATGAGGGAAAGAAGGGTTCCAATGAGGTGATCTCAATCTTGCTACATTACATCAACGACATCCCACGCTCTGAGTTCACGGATGATCTGGTTTAAAAAAGTGACGATTACTTTGGGCAAAATGTCATTGTTCGCTCTATGTCACATTATTATGTATGTTATTACTTCACCGTGACAATAATATCTATATGACGTAACAGTCATACAGACGTCACATACATGGTATATGACTGTAACATTATTACGCACTTGATTAGTTAGGGTTATAACTTTATTCCAATAAAACCACAATGCATTTTCCCTCTCCACAATACTTTGCAGTGCAGACTTTTTGAACGCTCTTACACCATTTGTAAGGAGATCAGGTTATTATTTATTAGAATATTACAGTACAACTTCTTAAAAGTAAATTTCACTTAAATAAAATAAACACTAAAGCATTAAATATAATATTTGGTAAGACTCCAATAAATAATATAATAAATCAATAATATAATAATTATTATAGTAATAGTAATTAATGATCAGTAGTCTAATCAAATAATAATAACTCCATAGAAATTTATACATTTTCAACACAAATAAATAATATCAATGAACTCTATGATGTTTATGTACATCAATCACCTTCCTCACATTTTCAAATACAGAAAATTACCATTTTTTTTTTGCGCTAAGACATGATACTGTGAAGATTAAGGAGGTTCAGCGGGGACCTAACCCATTTATTCCCCTTCTAGTACAAGAGCCGGGAAGAAAAAAGGTAGTTATCTCACCCCAATTTTTTATTACATTAATGAAAACTGTGTATAATTAATAGTAAACATTGATGAGTCTGCCAAGTATAGGTAGGGGGAATAAAAATTGCGGCTGTTTCAAAACATTAATTTTTCATTCGGAGCTCTATATCTTAAAACTAACAACAGCACTAGAAAACCTAAGAGCTCATTGTTTAATGAAGAGTAAATTTGCTGAAATATTAGCCCTAAAAGAGCTATTTACGTCCAATAGTTCTTGAGATATAGCTTTTTAAAAAGCAAAATTTTTTAAAAATCTGAAAGATTAGTAATTAGCTAATTTATTTTGAGAAATCTATATCTCAGGAACTTTGAGACGTAAAGATGTCTATTAGCACTCAAATTAAAGCTAGTTTAACGGACTATAAAGAGGTTTATGACCTTTATCTTTGTAATAATAGTAGTCTTCGCGATATTTGACAAAATAAAATCACAAAATGTTAATTTATAGTTGTTCGTATAAAATGTTGGATTTTTGAAAAGATAAATCTCTAGAATAAATTGATTTATAGTGGTTCGGACAATAAGTTTGATTTATGAAAAACTTTATTTCAGAAACCATTGGACGTAGAGATGTTTGCTAGCATTCAAATTAAAACTAGTTAAATTTAGTACAAAATAGTTTATTATGTTTATCTTTGTAGGAGTAGTAGTTTTTATGATATTTGACAAAATAAACTCACAAAATGTTAATTTATAGCTGTTCGTATAAAATGTTGGATTTTTGAAAAAATAAATCTCTAGAACCATAAGAGGCACAGATGTCTGTCAACACTCAAAATAAAGAAAATTTAACTTATTATAAAGTAGTATATGACACTTATTTTCGTAGGGGTAGTAGTTTTTATAATATTCACATATGAATATAAATTTGGCCAAACAACTATAAATCAATTCATTGTAGCAAATTTCGAAGATACACATTATAAAACACTTTATAGCTCATTAAACTAGCTTTAATTTGAGTGCTAATAGACATCTGTACGTCAAATGGTTTATGAGATATAGATTTTTCAAAATAAATTCACTAACTGATCTTTCAGTACGACCCATACAACATTTTATCAAATGTTGCTTTTTAAAAAGCTATATCTCGAAAAATATTTAACGTAAATAACTCTATCAGGGTTCATATTTTAGCAAATTCGCTCTTCTTTAAATGACGTTCTCTTAGTTTTTCTTGTGTTTTTCCTAATTTTTGAGATATAGAGCTCCGAATGAAATTTTTTTTTTTTATCGTTTTGAAACAGCAGCCATTTTTTATTCTCCCTACCTATACTTGGCAGACTCATCAATTTTGACTAGTAATTATACATAGTTTTCATTAAAGTAATCAAAAATTGGGGTGAGATAACTGTCTTTTTTCTCCTCTTCGGCTCTTGTACTATACCTGGTTGCCTTAATTATCTGACTTTTCAACTGACACTTTAAGCGAATATGTTGGTCGACGTATAACTTTTCACAATCTCACAAAAGGAGATCATAAAACAGAAAGTATCATAGGGCTTCAATCGATTTAAATACTAAGATAAAGCCATTTAAAGATTATCACGCGATTTTCCAATTTGTAAATATTATTCGATATAATTATCTTCTAGATTTAAGTAAATATTTCAAAAGTGATATAAGACTGTCCTTAAATCTGGGGTTTAGTGGGGCGGGTCGGCCGGGACGTATTGTCATATAATATTGTTTGTATTATGATCTCCACTTGTGAGGTTGTGACATGTACATCAACCAATTTACTAGCTATAAGTGTTGTCTGCTAAAAGGACTGATATTGAGCAATAATTATATTGAAAAATTAGCCAATATGTATAGGGAATTATTATAATAACAGGTTTATTAAAAATAAAATTAAAAATTATGTCTTGGGATTATGAAACTCTTAAACATGCCGACATTTACAAATAGCGAGTAGAATAGTCTTTAAAAAAAATACTTATAAAGAGCGACGTTTTATAATTATCTAAAAAAAGGAATCGACTTTAAATCTAAATAATCAATTGTAATCCTACAACATAAATTCCAAACCTTTTTTTTTGTCTTAAAACTTCTCATTTTATTGAAAACGGAATACATTAGTTTTGTGAATAGTGATAGATTGGTAGGGTGTATATCGTTAAATATTAAATTATTTGTATTTAGATGTGTAAATATGGTTTGTTAAAATGAATTGTAAAATTTGTTAATTGTAAAACAGTTGCTTGTAGATATTTTCATTTCATTTTAACTTAATAATGACCAGGAGGACCCAAAACGTTGTTCGGATGACTAATGAAAAAATAAGTAAAAAAAATAAATAAATAAAAAAAAGTACAAATTCCTGAAATGAAAAAGAATGAAGTTTTTTTTTCCCGATCCCTCTAAAACAGAAAATAAAAGTGAATTAATAAGTGCATTACTGTGAAAAAAGAAAAGTAATTCGTGTTGAGTATTACCTTTTACTACCTTTGGTATTTTAAGGTTACCCGTTGTGTCTATTTGTTATGTATGAGATATCCATTCTAAAATGGTGCTATTTTAAATTCGGAGGTGAAGTTTTGGGAATAGACCTTGGTTATTTACAGTCTTAAGGAGAACGATAAAAAAAAATGATAAGGAGGAACTTTCCACCATTACCCAACCCCCTTAAGCAATTCCTATCATTTTTAATAATAACGAGTAGAGCTGAAATAACTTACTCAATCTATACTTCATATTAGGTTGGCCCATATGAACTGTTTGATTTTTAAGTGAATATATAAAACTGTATATCTAAAAATAAATTTAAAAGCGACCCTCAGGTCATTTTCAAGGGTACCTTTACTTTGTTGTTATTTTCTCTTTTAAAATTCTTAAAAATGCTGGCTAATTGCCTTTGTCCCATCTATAACTTCTTCTATATAACTCTTTCTTAAATTTAAAACTTGTACTAACCACTTCTCTTCTTTCTTTCATTTTCATTTGCAAACTTTAAAGTTCGAAACGTTGGAAGGTTTCGAAAAGAATAAAGTTGAGAAAAAAGGATCAAATTTGTTTTTAAATAAACTAAACCACTCTCAAACAAGAATATATTAATAAAAATTAATCTAAAACTGTATATCTTTTTTCACAAGCTGTTTATTTACTTACAATTGGTTCCAATCACTTCAATACATGTTTCCCAGCGGAACTTTATAACATAGATCCTTGTCTTTAAAAAATTCTGATCTTTATAATCAATAAATTCAGATATCAAATTTTTCAGACTGCCTTCATTTTTATACTGTTTAGCCTGTAAAAACAGATCCAAATGTTTAAAAAATGAAACTCGGTTGGCGAGAGATCCGGTGAATAGGCTGGCTGCTGCAAAATTTCATATTTCAATTCCTTTAATTTCGCAATCGTTCTGTGCAGTGTATGTGGCCGTCACGGTCGTTTTGGGTCTTCTTCGCGGTTTGTTAACAATATTCTCCAAACTCCAAACTCCTGGTTTATATTGCCAGCAGTTCTTGCAGCATTATTACCAAGTTTATACTCATACAAAAAAATTACACTAATATCAGTGGAATTCATATCGATACAAAATTCAAAAAAAATAGAAAAAGGAATGAGAAAATCACCTTTGTCGAAATGTGACTCGGCGATGGACAGTATAAACGAGGTTATGCCGAAAACAAAAGCATAACGAAAACAGGAAGATAAATATTTGCATGTAAAAACAATTCCGAAATTTCATATGCACCAACCTAATAGTTAGCCTCTATAGCAAGGAATCTTCGACAGAAGTTTTAATTTAAAATTTTCAAGTTTTTAGGAGTCTAGCGACAACAAACACAAACGTGACCAAAATATGGTATTGTGTAATTCAGAAATAAAAATGTTAGTATTTATTTTAATTACTTATGTATTTTAATCATTGGATATGGAGCGTTTGGACACATTTTCGCTAGAATTTAAAAACAATTAAAATTTGCACCACTAAAATCCAAGAAGAGTCCTTTTTTTCACTCTTTAACAAACATAAAATAAAATTAACATATAAAATATAAACAATAAAAAAATTAAATAGAATAACAATATTAAATTAAAATCTATCCCACTACAACCCATTGAGGGTTAAGGGTGCAGTACTTTGTAAGAAAGTGTTACTAGACCAGCGGTTGTGCATAGAGGGGATTCGGTCGGAATCATGCACGACCGCCAGATTTTTACCCAATTAAGGGTACCCAATTTATGAAGCTGGGTGGACCCCAGGAGAGCTCCAGAACCCACAGGGTTGACTCACGGCTACAGTGTAACAAAAAACTATTTTCTACCCAACCGGTTCGAACCCGGGTACTTAAAGTTAGTAGCATCATGCCTTTTTAAAAATTGAAATAAAAATTAATTTCAAAAATAGTAAAAATTTTAAATTAAACTAGAAATAAAAAAGTTCCTATATCTTGAGAAAGTGACATTAGGTGAGCCCTTTTTGAAGGCGATGAGAGGTTATTTAGGTATCCAGAACCACCTTAATCCTCAACGTACCACGATATCACGAATTTCTTTTAACACAATTTGATAATAAACTAGACCAGGGGTGTTCCGCCCGTAACGTCATCTTCAATGCCACACTCGTTGGAGCCCCTCAAAATCCTGAAGAACCCGCCCTCGCCCCAGTCAGTGTCGAAGGTATTAGCAACCAACCAGAAGGGCACATCGCCTTCGGAACCCCAGCCGATGATCTTGACAGCGTGCCTGCTCACCTCCTTCGTTGTGAGGTGGTGATAAATACCTGAAAGGTAATCAATCAGAGGTTAATAATTTGGGTTAGAGCCGCACTGTGTCATTGGTATAAAGGCTCACCTGAATGATAAGTGAGAAAGTCTGAATAGACTGAGATAGCAGCCTCCACAGGTCCATTGGTCAGAATCTCTTTCTGAATTTCTAAGGTGTTATTCGGCAACTGATATTGGTTCAGAACTGAATGGAAACAATATCAAGTTATTCAATTATACCTACAAGAAGTATAAGTCCAATATAATTTATCATTAAAAAACATATTATAATAAATAATTAAAATAAATTAAAAAACTAATAATAGTGAATTTATTATTCTCTCCGTATTACAAACCCTAAATACATTTCGTTGCCATGGACAACCTGATTACAGTAAGATTAGTTGTTATACAAACACGAGTCCATTTTCCATAGGTGAAAAACTACTTCAATTATCGATTTATCATATGAGATTTCTTTTTAGTTAAATACTTTTAATTTTCTAATGCTTCATCAATGAATAAAAATTTGAAAAAAATCTTTAAAATGTTTATCTTTCCTGAAATGCATGAAGAAACACTTTAATTTTATATTATTTTCGTAAAAAGAAATAATAAGTTTTATTTATTAATTCAAGTCAAATCTACAGATATTCCCATGTTATCTATATGAAAGAAGTCATCTGTGTAACTCTGTCATTGGTATTGCAGGTACTGTATAGCCTTGCCACTTCTCAAAGTTATATCAAAAGAAAATTATTGCAAGTATTGTATAGCTCCTTCTCTGACTCAATTCATAAGTTAAAGTAGTAAAAAAAAATATAATTGAAGCATTGATAATTAAAAAAATAACTTAAAAGATTTGAAAGCAAAAATAAATTATAAGTTAAAGGTTAAATAAATAAATATCGTTGAGAGACAGAAAGAATGGGGGGGAGAAGAAGAAGAGGAAAATGGAGAGATGTTTTTGTAAAAGTATCATTTAATTTTAATTAATATCGTTAATAATAATAATATAAATAGTATATTTACACTAACTTAAAAACAATATGATTAAAAGTTATCTCTTTTTGGAAAATTAGAAATTTCCAATTAATTTTCTTGAAAGGGATAACCGTTAATTGTATTTTTCGTAAAGCTAGTAGAAATGTACTTAGCAACACTATGAAGTAAGCCATAGGTGTGGTCCAATCATCTATACACAATATCTATCTGGCTAATATAAATATTCTAATTGATAATACTTTGACAATAGCTCTTACGCCTTCTGTGATCTGAAGAATAAGAAACGTTATAAAAGGAGTTGGTACAAGTGGTTCGGCACTGCGGTGTTTGTGGCACAGGTAGCGATTGGCAATTAGGTCTCGAAGAGTTGGAGGGCACTCTTTCGCAAGGTGGAATCTCGTAAGGCTGACAACCCTGCAATGCCAAACGGAATAAATACATTGGAAAGCACAATTTTTCAAGAAAGTGATATATATATATTCATATAATAATAACAATAATAATAATAATTATGCACTAATTTTTTTTTTAACTTCAGAAACAATCAAGATTAAAAAAAAGATTATTGAATACTGGTTTATTCATCCATTACAATGATGAATTTTTGCTTAGTATTTGTTTTAATGACTAGAATAAACATTTAATGTAAGCAAACTTGAAAATTTAAAACTTTTAATAATTTGTCTATGCCTTCTGTAATAAATTTAATATTACTAAACAAATGACACCCTTTAAATATTACACAATGAGGTCACTTCTACAGCCTATGGGTTTCTGGTTCTAGTTAGAAACTACTTTCTTCGATAGGGCCAATCAGAGCATAGAAGTAGCAAGAAAGCATACTCGAACCATTTTTATAATTCTTCTATACTTGGATATACTGACTTCTCATATACTAAAAAATGCTGTAAAACTTAAAAGGAAATTTATTTGAAGATCTAGAAACTATGAATTAAAAATAAATAAAAGGAAAAATATATACATTTTTAGATGATATTTGTGAACATTAAAAGATGTGGATATGTTTTATCTAAGTCTTGTAGTTTAAATAAAACTAGAATTTCTAACCATTTGTCTGAAGAGTTTTTCAACATTAACCAAATCGCAAATAATTTTTTTTTTCAAAAATTTATGAATGCGGTATCATGGGCATTGTTAAAAATTCAGTTTTAAATTAATTCATTCCGGCCTTATCGTATCATTTAATAATACCACATGTCGAACAGATCCGTTACCTGGGACTACATATAGATAAACGACTGACTTAGAATCTTCATACAAGACTGAAAATAAAGAAAACTGTCGATTCGAGACAAACGATTTAAACTTCCAACTAATTACAAAAAACTCATTTATATAACTATATTAAGGTCAATCAGAAGTGACGGAGTTGAGCTTTGTGGCTTCACTGAATCATTGAATTCCTCTCGTATCCAATCCTTACAATCCAAAATCCTTCAAAACATCCACTTTGTCACAAATAAAATCATCTATTAAGACTCTTCCATATGTAACATATCTTTCACGGACCAGATTGAACCTTCCATTATAAGCTCCTTAACTACCCAAACCCACTAGTTTCTAAACTCTTCCGTTCCTGACAATCCTCCGAGGTACACGAAAAGAAGATGGCCTCGAAACCTTCTAATGTAGCAATGTTATTAGTTCTATCAATGATTAGTTGTCTGTATCATGCCATTGTTTATAATATCAACACGGACATCAATAATAAATAAATTAAAAAAAAAAAATCTGATAGATTCTGAAACCGTAAAATCACATAACAGAGTTATAATAGTATAGCAAATGTATTTTTTAGGTTTACTACAATACACATCCTGTACAATCCAATAAAATTGCCTGTTTTATTTTTAAAATAGTAATTTATACTTCTTTTAAAACTTAATTAAGAAACTGTGTCCATTTAAGACTTCCTAAATAAACTTTAGTTCGGTAAAGCAATTTAATAATTATACTGCTAAAAACAGTCGTTTAACATTCATTTCAAAAACTAGTAGTTCTTGATTTAAAAAAAAAAATGTTTTGGTAATTTTCAGGCTCAAATACATAGAATATGGTATAAGATGATGTTTGCGCCACTAAACAAGAACAAACATAAAATATGGTAATCAAATAATTTTATTCGACTAGAGCTATAATTTTATCCTCCGTGCGATGAGGTGATAAATAATAAAGAAATAACATTATAAAAAATTATTTTATGTACATTTTGCCACGATATTATCATGAGGTAAAAATATTTTTCCATTTTTTAATGGCTTCAATTTTTTAGAAAAAAATCCTTTTACCTCTAAATAAAGCCAAAACTCTATATTATATAATAAAAAATATTAAACAATTGAATATAGGCTTAGATAGTTTTCGAATGCTTCCTATATGACTGAATAAACACGATATATTGATTGTGTTAATATTTTTACAAATTAGTTAAAAAGGACCTGCTGAAATGAGTTATTCTATTTGATATCGTGATCTGTATAGATTTCAAGTTAAATTAAATAGTATATCAATATATGATATATTACATACTTATAAATAAATGCTAAAAAGACAATGGAGAAAATAAACCAAATCGGATTGAAAGATAAACAGTATAAATATTTTAAATGTTAACTCATTTTTCACGCTCAGATGCATTCACGACGCAGGCAGGTATATTCACGCGTTGTTGTACCCAATGAGAAGGCGTTTCCTGTTATTTACTTGAGTGTATCAGATATACTAATTTGGTTTATGTTTAAATTTGTAACTGTTTTCTTACAGTATTATTATCTAAATAATATTACTGAAAAATATTAAGAAAACCACAATAAGCCTAGATGTTTTAAAATCTAAAATTATATAATGATAAAACCGAATCAAAATTTTATTTTATACATATAATTCATACATTACATTATTGTGACGTTTTGACCTTTGTATTTTAGTCTTCAACCCAGTTATATAAAAACTGTTTTCAATTGTACAACTCTAGTTAACATAATGTTCCTGTGAAAAAAGTCTAACTTGTAACCAAATTAACATATCTTCAGTTCTGGCGCTTCTTTGCTCAGATTAAGGGCTTGTTAATATCGAGCACCAGTTATATTGTGTCAGAAAGAACCTTTTTACGGATTAAAATATTTTTCTTAAATTCTATAATTGGGGGGAAGGGGAGCCCTTCAAATGTTTCGGTGGAAGAACTGTGTAGATTTCTAAATTGTTCTATAGCCCATAAAACATTTAACCTGTTTTCGTCGTCCTGCCTTGTTCTACTTGTATACTCTTCCTAAAAATAATACAATTTTTATTAACTGTTATCATGACAACTTGAGAGCATTCCGCCTTTCGGTCCTCTTTATGTCTGGAATATCAAAATTCCTTAGGAAGAGTTTTTGTCAATCATAACTCGGTTACAAGCAACGTAACGCTTTGAAAAGATGAGAACAGATTAGTGAAAAAAAAAATCGAAACATGTGATTAATATATTATTCGTAAATGTGCTGGCATTAAATGATTAAAGTCTATTTCTGTAAAAAAAAACTTACAATTCGATTGAATGTTCATAGTCCACCAGTTTTAGCCACTTTTTCAACTTTAACTAACGTATGTCTCCTATTCCCGTATTACATAAATGTTAGGACGGGATTTAAGGGATGGTTTGCCAGGAAAGCTTCCCTTTCTATTATTATTAGTGTTCCGACCTCTTGTGACATTGTGACATGTACATCGAACGATTCTACTCGCAATAAATGTGTGTTTTAGAGGTAAGATCAGTAAGGCTACCACGGAGGGTGGCATGATACGGTGCCTTGTGACATTATAAGGTGTTGATACGAGTCCCGATAAGGTGGCATAGACCAGCAATAGCCTATGGCTACGCCACTAATTACATGGCGTAGCCATAGGCTATAACTAAACTATAACACCTTAACTGGACTCATACCAACACCTTATAATGTCACAAGGCAATTAAAGGGAGAAGACACACTAAATTATACATAGTAAATTTCATGTAATATATATGTATGAACTATTATCTTATTCTTAATGAAGGGTACGAAAAAAAAAAGGCGGTATCATACTTATAGTGGCTTATTTCTTGTATATTGTATGCACCATGTATCTATCATCATCGATTATATATTACAGGCGCAAGAACTATACTATGCTGCTTGGCGTACTATCTCTGGCAGAAGTTGTACCAACGTAGACATGAAACTATATCGGCATACCAACTTTGGTTATGTACAAAAAAGTTAAAATTGTTGATTACTGTTCCTAGTACAACACAAACGAAATGGTAATGGACTATTATAAGCAAAGAGTTTCTATTTTTTCAATAAAATGTCATTCTTGAAAACCTTAATAATGTACCAGGGCATTCAAAAAGTCCTGTCGTTTT
>NW_027107180.1:564595-604039 GCF_000696795.3 Halyomorpha halys
TATTTATAATTTCCCCCAAAAAAACGACAGGACTTTTTGAATGACCTGGTACTTGAAATTTAATAATATTGATAGTTACTACAAAGGTTTTTTGTGGGACCAATGGTGGTGCAATGAGGTGATTTAGTCAGGATCACGCTCAACCACCAGATTTACCCAATTAGGGGGTACCCCCTTTAACTATAAGTAAAGTTTTTAACATAAGAGCTTTCATATATATTTTTCTGAACCCTTAAACTATCTAACCTATCATTAATATAATCTCATTTCTTTAAGAGTTAGCTACAGCAGTCTCCTATTAAAGTATTATGTTGGAGTTCAAGTTATTTTTTCATTATTTATTGAAATTCACAACTGTTTTTAAGTTTAAATTGAAAATAAATGTGATAAACTATAATAATATAGATGAGTTGTGAAGAAAACACCCATTGGAAGCATCCCAATAACGTTTCTACTTTTAGTGCCTCGAGGCTTTTCAGGTACCCTGAGGATTATCTGGAATGAAACAGGAACAGACCGCTTAAGTTAAAGAAAAAAGATTCTCCTCCATATTATGTATATTATCATTTAATGTTTGCCTATTTTTAATATTTACTTTAATTTTCTTATGATTACTTTTAAATTATTTTCAAATGTAATGTACTCTAACCGTCAATCCCCACTACTTCTCTATACCATCCTGTCAACAGTTCACTTTCGCTCTGATTTCCTTTCTGTTAGGTGTGTTTCCTATCTTGTCTATTATCTTTCTTTATTCTTGATTTTATTCTTATCTCCATTTTTCCATCTTTTAGTTTGCACTATATTTTATATTTCTATTTTTTTATTATCTCTTATTTTTTCCATTTCCATTAATTGTCCAAAACCTTTTTTGTATTCTTCTTTAATTTTTACGTTTCACTGAGCATCTTTTTAATTTTTCATTTATTTTGTTCATTCATGTTTACATCAGTTAAGTGTTTGTATCTCTTTTAGCTCTGATGAAGCCCTCAACCATCAGTATTTGATTTTTTTTTTACTATTATACACGGTCAATCAATGATCTTCCAGTATGTCTTAAAAAATTAACGAGTGAGCCCATCATTCAACATTAAATACTGGTTATATTTGAATAAAAATAATATCAAATATCACATCACCCATTAAAATAATGGGTAATAATAATAATAACAACAATGCTGCAGAAAAAGGAAAGTATTCAGTAATATGTATCTTTCATGGAATATTAAATGAAGTGTTTAAGAAAAAAAACTACAAATCTTTACTATCAGTAATATTAATAATAATATTATAAAAACCCTTAGAAAATACAATTATTTTATGTAAAACTGGAAAAAAAATAACTAAAGGAATTCAATTATAGGAAGATTATCTTCATTCCAGGTCCCAGGAGAAAGTTGGTCATCCGGCTTATAACAATTTTATTGATTCTCTAACATTCCGCTTCACTTTATTATAATATAACGGGTTTTCTTCAGCTCTTTCGCACAAGTAATAAAAAAGAACTTTAATTTAAATATTTTAAAAAATACTAAACAGTTTATAAAAACATAATAATAAAAATGTCATTCGTATGGAAAATTTAAGCTGAATATAAAAGTTAAAATTTTAAAAAGTTTTAAATAAAAACAAAAACATTTTTAGTACTTTATGTTTGGTCTAACTCGCAAGAAATACCAGATACAATTAATTGTGTATATATATATATAGAATATGATAGTATCAATCCCTTTTGATAATGATGGATTTTGACGAATGTATCAAAAGAATATCATGGAGAAGCGACGAATCTCATTTTCGATTCTTAAATACTAATTCGAACTTCAAAAATACTCATTCAAAAAATCTAATGCGGTCCGCAATCAATTAATCACACAGCTTTCAATTAACCAAAGTTTTGAGTAGATTGCTTTTGAAGTTGACTCCTGTTCAAATCTTGACCAAAACATTTTCATTTATCTGTTGCTATACTAATTAAGAGTTCTTGAGATAGAACATAAGGAATAACAACTTTTTTCTGCCAAAAATACAACAGTACATATAACAAAACTTAACGAAGTCATAAGCATGTATTGGGGAGATATCGTAGTCCCGTGTTTTTTTTTTTTTTTTTTTAACAAGAATAATGTAAGCTGCTCCCATATTGAAGTGCACCACTTTTAAAATTTCGGATACGACTAATTTTTTATTATATGACTTTCCGACGAAAACTCGAATTCGAAATTGTGAAAGACCGCAATACTTTTCCTTACTGTATATTCTTTATATACTTAAGTAAAAGTAAAAAAATGAGCGGTTTCAGAACTCTGACAGAGGTCGGCGGATCAGGACTGTGTGATATTCCACACAATAAAACAGAGTGATATTCCTAGAAAGTTTAGAAGAATTTCAGGTCAAAATATTTAAAAAATACGTAATGTGTTTGAACTTTGGGGAACATCTTAACCTTCGAACATCAAACGTATCCAATCCCCAAAATCCTTCGGATCCTTTTGTTCTGGACCTCATACGAACCAAATTCTCAAAATTCCATATAAACCTTTCTAATCATCCTAATCCAGTTCAATCCTAATCCGATTCAATCCTTATCCAGTTCCACCCATAATTACAATCCATCTCAAAGGTAGGAACGGCAGTGGCCAAGAGACCTTTTTTATAATAACATCGACAATTGGAGTTCTGGCAATGGCTAGATGCTCCTCTCATGTAGAGTGATTGCGGCTTTAGTTCACTTACTCAGCGTCCACTGGCTCATAACCAGTGACGGGGTGAGAGGGCTGCGCTGGGATCTCGAAGGACCCAGCTCCATTCTCCATAATTGAGGGACAGAGTGGGTTCGGGGATCCTTAGGGATTGTAAATATTCTATACAATTTATTTTACTTAGTTTTTTAATGTTCATTTTATTTTTCTTCTTATATACATATAGAGATTTTTTTTTCTTTATATATATTTATTTATTTTATTTATTATTATTTCTTTTTAATCAAAGTGTACAATTACCACTATTACTCATTGCCCAAGTTTGTGGCAGATTGTAATATTATCAATAAATAAAGAAATGTAATGTAAAAACACTTAATATGTGTATTCTCCCCGTTTCTTAATATGTAAAGTTTTCTCGAGCGTACAGCTCACCCGATTTTCAATGTTCATATCTCAAATTATTCGCGAGTTTTCACCAATTTGTAGCCCGCCTAAAACATCCGTTCATGTACGGTCTAGCTATGAGCTCTCAGCGACTACAATTCAGGGTTAAAATATGTTTACGGATAGCTGAATCATTACTGTAAAACTGAAGTGATATTTTCTAGTGGAGCAACGTAATCAACAATTATATTAACTGTTATTTAAAGACAGTCATTATAAACTACGTAGCTTTACTAATTGTGTTGGTTGAATAGAAGTTCCTGATAATATTGTATTGTTTATAAGAATAAGCATTATGATACTTATAATTCGAATGAATTCAAGAGAAGAAGAAAACATATCTAATGTGATAGTTCTCGCTGGTGTAAACTAGTATTAAATTTATTAGTTGATTTTGGTGAAGGCAGTTATGTGAACATTCTACAGAGGCCCCTCACCTCCAGATATTATAATGTGGATTTCCACAAAATGAACATCTCAATACATAGATAAGTATTTCACAAAGACCTTCAAGTACCCACGGTAGAAAAAGGTGGTAATCACTTTGGATTATGTTCCTCTTCACATAATATATTTTATTTTCTGTTTTTAGAGAGATCAGAAAAAAAAGTTATGTGAATTATGTTAAGATGGGCTCATAATGATTTACCACTATTTATTATTGTTTTTACAACGTTTCAGCCAAACATGCCACCTTCAGGTACACTCCCTATGTTATGCAGTGTAATATAATAAAATTATATCACCTTATTATATTATATTACACTACATAACGGATGGCTTGTTAGGCCGTAACGTTGTAAAACAATAATAAAATAACGGTGGAGCATTATCGGCCAATCTTAACTTAATTAACAGTATTTACAATAATGGAAAATCAATATAATAAGTACCAACATAAATAAAAAATATTGAGAAAATGAATTTAAAAATTTTAACTTTACATTAGAAATAAATTTTTCCTGCTATACAATTAGGCCATCAGAATAATAGTCATTTATTATTAATGGTTCATTAAATAATATCAACAATATGAAATCATAAATTATTATTAGCTTGAAAATAAGTTTAGTTTGAGATATATAGAATATATAACAAATTTTTTTTTTAATTCGGGATCGTTATGTTTTATAAAAATGATATTTTGTTAAAAATTATTCTGCTCCAAAATGTCATCGATTCGTTAAAATTAAATATAAAAAGCATTATTTTAAATTAGAAAGTAATTTATGATTTCTCTAAAAGTAGTAAGATTTCATCCGAGAATGCTGAAAGTTAACGATCGAAAAGGTCATAGAGAGGTCATGGAGACGAGTACGATCCATGATGTAACTGCAAAGACGTATCCATGATATCTTTTACCTATAAATTCCACAAAGAGATCTTTTACCTATAAATTCCACAAAGAGATCTTTTACCTATAAATTCCACACCTGGACAAGTAACACTTTCAGTACAAATTATCGCTGAATAGGAGATAGCACCATATGATAAATAATATATATAAATTTTATTGATATACTACGTGTTAATTATATGTTTGATAGTAGCTAATTTAAATTAAAAACACAAATATCTTCTAATCATTATCTCTCACTTTGCCTATTCTCCAACGTTAATAACCAAGTATACACTCTGATCAAAAACCTACTTCCACCAGGTTAGGACTCTTTTATCGAGAGATGCCCCTATAAAGGCCTAAGGGCCGAAACGTTTATATATTGAGTCATTTCATATGAAATGTCTGTTTTAATTACTTCAGAAATTCAAAGTGGAATTAGTGGACTAGTGAAAAAACTAAACGATCTGAGTTACTAAGTCCTTCCACAACAAATTTATTTGCCAGAATTATCTCCAACTGAATTTCATCTGAAATTCAGAAATTTCAACAACTTGCTTGAAGGTAAAATTTTTAAAAATAATTCTAAGGTCAAAAACGCATTTTCCGATTTCTTCACAAGACCCTGAAGAAGAATGTGGAAAGGAGAAATGTACAGAAAATTGTGGTAGAAATGTTTTGACTTCATAAAGTTGTTTCACTAAATAATCTGTCCTGTGAAAATCAATATTTAATATGAAACGATCCAATATAATCAATCAAAGACATTGCAGCTACAAATGATTTAAAAGGACAAAATCTAAAATTTCTCAATAATTTGGAGGTCTGAAAACTATTCCCAACAATTTTTTTTTTTTCTAAACATATTTGGAAAATAGATCTCTCTAAATAGCGTTAAAAAAACAATTGTGAGTGTAATAGCCTCTTTCAATAATGTTTAATTACATTCTTTACAGTTGGAAGCAGGTTCTCAAATTTCGAATTTACCAACTTTTCGGCGATGACACACTCATCCGTAACAACATCCCTGAAATCAATTTGCAGAAGGAAAATACAATTGGATCAAACTCCTCGAAAAAAGATTTCACAACTTGGAGGAACCTAGTTACAGATTTCTTATGGCAGGAAGAGGTTTCGGTTGCTGAACACTTTTTTCTTCAAGTCGTTTACTCCAAGGAAGACAGGGCCGGAACTACAATTGGTATGAAGGAGCAATGGGGGAGAAGGGAGGGTTGTACTTGCCTCAAGCTGCAGATTTTAAAGTGAAATTATATTTTTTAGGTTGAGTAAATAAATTAATGAAATAAATAATGTTTCGGGAACTTAATGAACAATAGTCCCAAGTCCGATTTTCAAAGGTTTGGATAACTCCAAAACAAACTTTCACATATATTTTAATATCATATATATATATTGAATTGACTGTGTAATTTCAAATTATGAAGAAGATAATTAGGGGTGCGGTCAAAAGAGAAACGAAATAGTTAACAACTATTTATTTTCCGACATTTCGCTCCAGTTTGTAAAGCTTTATCAGCGTTAAAAAGATACAAAAATAGCTAAAAATATTTGGATATAGTAAGATAATATGATACAAAAATTTTAATTAAGGTAGGGTTAAAGTTATTTAAAAATAAGTGAAAAGAAAATTATATAAAAATGCGTAATTTTTTTTTTAATCTTATTATTTTTTGTTATTTTTTATTAATACTATTTTATTTCTTCTTTCCATTAATTTTAATAATAATAATAATTTTAACCCTACCTTAATTTACCTATTTGTAACTTATAATGTAAACATATTTCTGAATCTTTTTAGCCCTGATGTAGCTCTATAAAGTGGGGCGAAACGTCGGAAACTAAATAGTTGTTAACTATTTTTGTTCTCATACCTGACCATCTTCTTTATAATTTAATATTTTGATATCATTTAAATATTTTTGCGTTGATGTAATTAGCTTTTGAGGCATCTTTAATGTTCAGATCAAAATTCTTATTAAAAGCAATAAAAATTACCTTCATAAGGAATAAAATGTCAAAATTGATTGACGTGAAATTATTGTGCTTTAAGTTACTGATATGTTCAAGATTTTTTTAACGATTTGGCCTCAATTCAGTCGATAAACGTTAATATTATAGTATGATGATATTTATTTCAAAATATATTACCTAAACTACTCATGTAAGGCTGTTAACTTTAATTCTCAACAATTGACGAGCAGTTTTTTTCTAAATAACAACTCTTTTTTTTTTAATTACGAAAAATCATTGTTTTGTGAATTTATTTTATTGGCCACCATTAACATTTATTGCTAATTCGGTTTTGAACACCTCCTTTCACTACCCATTTGTTAATTAAGGGTTTAACACGGTAATAAAAGAAATCTGATATAAATTGTGAAACTTTAATTTCCTATATGCAAGGATATCCATCACGACACAATGGTAGACATAAACAATTAAAAAATAAGACTAAAATATTACTTCCTGCGCTAAAAGATTTTCTAATTTTCAATGGAGATTTAAATTAAGTATGAAGGATTTATTTTATTTTATAATATAATGAAAATTTACAGTGAAAAGGATTAAGAACAATTATTATAATTAAGAAATGTTACTTTTGGTTTTTAAAAAATCGTGAATCTTTAGCTAAGGCTGTTGAATTTCTTGATAATCCAGAGTAACTTCTTGGACAAAGTACTGGGAATCATATTCAGTTGCTAAAAAATATATCCACTAAAAATTATGAAAATAATTACTATTTGAAAGTTATATTTTTTTCTAGGCTTCTTTGGTACATTGGAAATAACGCCAGGATACCTTCAACATTTTTGGATGAAGAATCACCAAAAAAAAAAATTAGTTAAAATTAGCGACCTTCTCACTGTCCCCCTCTTTTAAGCAAAGAATTGTGTCTCACGGCTTTTTTCTAATTTACAAATTAGTTCTTGACACTATTTAATACAAAAATTATTTTTTAAAGTCAAAATTCCAGAAGACACAGTCATTGCTAAAATTTATGGATCTTATTGTCTTGTTACGCACGTGTCATTATCTCATATATAAGAATCCATAATTGTTTGTTCGTATTTTATGCACTGCCATACTATTCATCCGAATGCGATGGGACCTTTTCCTAAATTTTTTCCAGAAGATCAGAGGCCGGCCCGATTTTTTCGGTAAAAAAAAGTTATTAAAATATTAATCATTATTTGTGCTTAGCTCAAAAGGTATACATATTTTTTCACTGTCATTATATGCCAATCGATTTGTTTTTTTATGAAGAGTAATAAAAAATATCACTGATTTTTTTATTTAAAAAAATAGAGAAATTCAGTAAATAAGGTCAAAAAATATTTTTTGTAGTAAAAAGCAAATCGTAATCAATTTTAGCGTCGTATGAAATCCTCAAATACTATTTTTCAAAAAAATTTTAAATTACAAATTTTTCACCTTCATTTATCCGGAAGATTATTTTCTTCCCCGGTAACCATTATTCATATAATCGTTTATAACTTCTCTGCATTTTATCCAATTCCTGTCTTAATACAACCATTGGAAAGCTGAATGACTCCTAACTAAATTAACAACATTTAGATGTAATTCCCTCATAAGTAAATATTAGTTTAAAATAAAGAAAAACGTTTTATTTTATATCTCTAGTTCTAATTTGTTTAATTAGGTTTGGTTTGTTCCTTTTGGTGCAGTTTATAGAGCCCTAAACCATTGCCAAGGTTGGTGTAGATTGGCTAAGTCATGTTGAAGTTAGTCCTATCCTATTTATTTTATTTTTCAAAAGAAATCAAAGGCCAATAAAGGCAGAAATATTGGGCCAACAAATCTTATTTTCCAACTTTTTTCGAAAATTTGTATTTAATTGTTTAAATAACTAACATCAATTTTTCACTCCTAAAAATCATTTACCACACTTTGATCAATGTCAGTCATTCTTTATTGTTTCTATACAGTACTAATATTGAAGCACAATGAGTCTTATTATATAAAAACTACTCATCTTTTATTTATTTTATGTGTGAAAATATCATAGATACTCAAATTGTCTAAAATAATAAGAAAAAATTACCTAAATCGGAAGAGTATTAACAATTATACAGTGAAATTAGCTGTTTACATTTATGTTACTATAGTTACCGTCTTATCACTTCATCTATGTATATACATACTCAAATATAGCAATAACGAAGCATTGCCGGTTTTGCTAATAAGGTTATAAAAAATAATTTCAATTAAAAATAGTTGCATAACCAACACCTACTAAAACTGTATCAGTTCTAAAGAAATCTGAAAAGGTATTGTTCTTAGGGAATATCCGGTACGGTTTCAATAACAAAACATCCAGTTCTGCTAACTCCATCCTGCTAAATGCCCGCCTCGCTATTAACGAGAAATGGTCCGATCTCGACATCAATCCCGCCAATCGTCTGTGTAATTGGGCTTTTCATGGGGGGTTATGTCCGATTATTTTAATTGGTCTATTAAAGCAAAGTTGTAAGTCAACATCAAGTGGAAGCTTAGCAAAACGAAAGTATAGCAACCTCAATATATCTAGAATTTTGAGGGACGTTTTAACTTTTCGTAGATACGCTAAAAAATTTACCCATGAAAAATATTCTGGATTAATTAAAGGGTTCATATTTATTTTAATGCAAAAGGATGCATACATAATTTCTAAAAACCTAGAAAGTAACATGGTTCGGGCTTTTTAAAACGCCCATTTAGTATTTTAAAATTGTATAGCACTATATTAATATCTTAATAAATCATTTAACTTTAATTAATACCAATTGTTAATATTATTTTAAGGTACCTGAATAGCAATATATTAATACTTTATGATGCATTCTATTTTGTTAGATTTTAGTATTTCTTTTCCAAAACATTTTTGAGTAGGTTCAAACCATATAGCAAGGTTAAAAGTGACAAATTCTGATTGAGGGATATCTGTTTAGTACAAGAGCTCAAGATGGGGAAAAAATCAATTATTTCACACCAATTTTTGATTACTTTAATGAAAGCTATGTATAATTATTAGTAATAATTGAATAGTCAGCCTAGTATAGTTAAGAGAAATAAAAAATTTCAACTGTTTCAAAATATTAATTTTCCATTCAGAGGTCCATTATCTTTAAAACAATCAACAACTCTAGAAAACCTAATAGAACATCATTTAAAGAAGAGTAAATTTTCTAGAATATGAGCACTAATATAACTATTTACGTTTAATAGCTCTCGAGATATAGCTTTTTAAAAAACAACATTTCATTGAAAATACAATGAAAAATTTAGTATATAGTGAATTTATTTTGAGAAATGTTTATTTAAGGAACCAGTCGACCTAAAGATGTCTTTTAGCAATAAAATTAAAGCTCATTTAATGTATTAAAAAGCAGTTTATAACGTTTATATTCGTAGAAGCAGTAGTTTTTATGATATTTGACAAAATAAATTCACAAAATGTTAATTTCTAGTTGTTAGTACAATTATTTCGATTTATAGATGTCTTCCAGCACTCAAAATAAAGCTACTTTAACGTACTATAAAGTATTTTATAACACGTACTACTGTACGTGAGGTATCTGGGGTACTCCTCAGATATATTTTTTCATAAATCAAAACTTTTATCTGAACAACTAGAAATCAACATTTTGTGAATTTATTTTGTTTAATATCATAAAATCTACTACTCTTACAAAGATAAACATCATAAACTACTTTATAGAACATTCAGCTGGCTTTAATTTGAGTGCTAATAGACATCTGTACGTCAAATGATTCTTGTTTTTCCAAAATTAATTTTAAAACTACTGATTTTTCGTTAATTTCTTATAAAATTTTATTTTAAAAAACTCGATCTCGGGAACTATTCAATGTAAATTGCTCTTTTAAGGCTCATATTTTAGCAAATCAACTCTACTTAAAATGATGTTCTAGTAACTTTTCTAGTTTTGTAGGAAGTCTTAAAGATCTGCAGGTCCGAAAAAAAAATTAATTTTTTTTATCGTTTATAAACAGCCGCCAGTTTATATTCCCCCTTACTATATTAGATAGACTCCTCAATTTTGATTAGTGATTATTTATAGTTTTCGTTAAAATCATAAAAATTGGGGTGAAATAACTTACTTTTATCCCCCGGGCTCTTGTACTACCTGTTGTCGCTCCTCCTCTGGTCCCTAATTCATCCAGTTGAAATTCTTCTATAACCACAATCAGAGTTTCTGGTTGTTTTTATATTATTGATCCGTTTTCGATAATGTTTCGCTTCGTTAGTGAGTCATATATTGATATTATCTTGTTTTGTGATATAAAACAATATGCCTTGTTACAGCATTTGGTTGTCTCACTAACATAAATAATCTGTTCCAAAATGACATTCTTTATTTCTTCCTTGTATTATACAAAATATTTTTTCAGAACAAAAAGTTGATTTAACTTAAGATTTACAATAACTAAGACTACCCATAATATTTTACCGCTTTGTTACTTGTGACCGCTCATAATTTTTATTGTCACACTCGTACATAAAAAAACAAATAATTCAAAATAACACAATCACCAGAACGGAAAAAAAATCAGATGTTTACTAGTTATGTTGAGAAACCTAATGGAAATTACGTACAAATAGCTTTATATCGGATCGGAAAATAGAGTGAAAGTCAGTTAAGTAGTATTTAAAAAGAAGTTGTAGGTTAAAGGTTTTCAGTGCCTTATTTTTTTTTCTACACCATAGGACAGGGCTATTATAACATTTTCCCTCTCACAGTCCAATACAATTTTGTGATCCCCGGCAATCTTAGCAGAGCTAAGGGAGTGACTTACTTTCGCCAAGTAAGAGGACAAGATCTCCAAAAACGCCTCCATCGAATAGGCATCGTAGATTCACCGATATGTTCTCTATGCAACATGGAAGACATGGATGAAGAACATCTTTTGAGGTGTATTGGTCTGGACGTTATTTAGCAGGATGAAGACCAATTAAGGGCAAAATGGCTTAATTTATAGTTTAACATGAATCTGAATTTGCTCAACAATATTTTTTTTTTGGTAAATACATGAGATTATCTAAAAATCACAAGTTTTTGCCTTATAACGTACACATAATGTTTTTATATAAAAGTATATTCTATATCAAAATAAAGATCAGAAAAGTATCTACAATTGGTATTGATACAATTTTTTTTCTTGCGCAATTGGGGCTTTTAAATACCGGTGAAAATCGTGACTTTCTTACGTTAAAGTAAAAAAAAATTCAAAATCTCCTCTATTTAACTCTTCATATATACATACATATAAACAGCGTTTATTTTTATTATTATTTTTTTTTTTTGTGTGTGTTTCTTCTGTACAGTGAAAAGTGAAGAACAACTGTTTATTTTATTTTTTCTTTATTTTCTTCGATTATTTTCACAAAGAATTCAATTTTCGTAAATATTATATTCTGCAAGAAGATTTTATAAAAATACCTTTATACTTCTATACCATCTATTTTATTCATGAGTTTATACACGTTTTAGCATATATATAATTAATAATTATTAGTATCATACATATACTTACAATTTAGGTACTTGTCTTATATTTAGTTATTGGCAATATTATTCTCAAATTTTCTACTTACAACATGAGACAAGTAACCACCGCCAGTGACTATCCCATGGGTTACTAAGTACTGCCACGCTTTATCGTGGAAGCCACCATGGCAACCACTACCACACTCTTTACAGCAAGAGATGATTTCGTTCTCGGAAAGTGGAAGAGTGAAGGAGCCATTGGTTGCGATGCATAGCCTGTCCGAGAGGGTACTTGCAGCAGCCACAGCCTGTTATATTTAATAATTAATGTGTAACAAATATAAACGTAGTATGGCAACTATGATAAGAGGTTACACTTAAAAAAAAAATAGCTTCTTAACATTTAAATTCTAAACCTTTCATTACTTTATTTATTCGTATGGTTGCATATTACATTAATCAATCAGTTTTTTTGTTTGTTTTTTTTACAAAATTCATTATTATTAAAGGCTCTGACGAAGTAAGACCTACTTTGGCCCAGCTCTTTGGTATATTATTATTATTATTACAAATAACCTAAATAGTTTAGGCGATTTTTAGTTATATTAAAATCGACAAATCATAATTAAATATCTTTTTTCAGACAGGTTTGTTTATTAGTTATAATCAAAATATTTATATAGTCTCATACTTTTTATTTTCTTGTAACTCCTACGTTTCGGCCATTCCGGTCATTCTCAAGGATCTTATTCACAATATCCCAGCTAGCACGTGTATAAAACTGTTGCAGGTTTTTATGACTTTGTCAAATTTTACTCTAGTCAATAACCTATTATTATCATAATTTTACTTATAATAATTATTCAGTTTACAATGTCTATTACACTCTAGATTTTTGATAAAGTGGTAAATAATAAATAAGATCCTTGAGAATGACCGGAATGGCCGAAACTAGGAGTGTGTAAGATAAAAAGTGTGAGACCGTATGGATTTTTTTATTATAAACGATAAACAAACCGGTCTCAAACAAGATACTTAATTTTATTTAGTTAATTTTTTTTTTAATACATGCATTTTAATATTTTTCAGTTTTAAGAAAATCAAAAAAATCAGTTGAAAAGATACGGAAAAATGTTGGAAAATTAAATAAATCCTTAGCTTGTCTTACTCATTTCACTGCTAGAGTTTCTTTAATAGTTAATTAGATTTTTATTATTTATACTTAAATAAAAAAACACAGTTATGGGGGAAAAAAAGTTAAAACTTTCAACAGAAGGAAGATAGCCCCATTTCATCAAGTATTATTGTTAGTGACATGACATTTACAATCAAAACCGGTTGTCAAATTTTATCAATCTGTAATCGGCCACGAAGAAAAACAAAGAACTGAGGTTTCAGTTAAACCTAGAAGTTCAACGTCATTAATATTCCAGAAAGTGGACCAGAAACAAAAACGATTTATGATAGAAACAAATAGTTACAATAGCTTAGAAATAAAATTAAATCAAATTTATTGGAACTTAATTAGAAATTCCTAAAAAGTAGCTCGCAATGACGGTGCTAATTTGGTTCTATAATTAATAAATATAATATATATATTAATTATGCATACAGTAATGTACAGTGTAAGAAATTTTCAACTACAAGGTAATTATAAAAACTAACCCAGCAGGAACCACATTTGCCCTGGTTCCGAATGCTTCGTATCGTAGGACAATACGGCCATCGCTCCCTCGAATCAAATTCTTCAGGTATCACTGAATTAATATGAAGAGAAATCTTCGTGGGCTTCGACGGAGATTTCCAAGCGCAATACTGTCCTATAATAGAGGAGGCAGTGATAGTTGGCAGCCCAGCCTATGACAATAAACAATTAAGGATGAACTCTATATAAAATTAAAAAATAAGAAACATATATTTGAAAGAATTATATGAAACGCAATAAAATTCACTTGTACGGAATTATTTGTTCACAGGTGCTCTTGTTGAACAACCTGTTCAAAGGTGATCTGGATCTCTCTAACATTGGATCTCCCCCTTGGGCTACGCCACTGAGATTATGTACCTAATAATTCCAGTCTTAATCGATCTCATCACGAAGAATACAAATCAATCATTTTTGATGATCCTATTGATGAGTGCAAACATCAGATACCTGCTTTAGCATTGTTTTATAAACAAACAGAATATTCAAAAGCAATTGAACATTCTGATGACAGAAATAATATTACAAGCTACTTTATAAATGACAGGTTGATTGATGGTATTACAAGATAACACAAAACAATAACTAGAATTCTTCTCGCGATTCACAATAACGTTTGTATTTATAACGATTGTTTAAACATTTTTTTTTTTTTTTATTCAATTTTCCGATTATACCCAAATGTGGGGACAACAGTTAGTTTGCTAACATGTAAGGGTAACTCATTCCATTCTTTAATTCGAAAATGAATGGTTTACAGTATATATAAAAGATAAGCAGTGCTCTTTCTCAGATAATGAAGATATTAAAGGAGTATTAATATAGTATTGTTTAACATTCCTTCACATTTGTGAAAAAACACAAATGTGAGGCTGTTGTAAGCGAGTGTGCTAAGGTGTCAACTTAGCAATCTCGCATAGCAGCGACGTAGGTCAATCCGGAGCTGGTCAGGTTTACTTTTATAACGGCCCCACAGACTGATAACTCGACCTTCCCACTCTGGTTAGCATAGGGTGGTTACCTACAGTATACAAAAATACAAAAAATGAATAATATGATAAATATTACCATGTGGTGCCAACAATGCAATTAATATTTCCAATTTCATACATCCGCTGGTCGGAAAATCTCGTACCCAGAGAAAAATGAACAACAAAGTAACTTGCTACAGTGAAACACATTTGCTTTTATGGATTATTCGTTGCATTCCACCTCATAAATGGATTGAAAAGCCCGTTTCCTAATTTTACGCTGTCTTGTTCTGATTTCTTCTAATCTTTTAATGTAATTTGTAGTCATTTGCCACATAAACCCAATGCCCCTTCCTGCAACTCACACCATCTCTTATTGTCACCAGTTCTCTTCTCATTCCGTTCAAAAGTAATTTGAGTAAGAAATGCACACAAGTGTCTTAGCACAATTTTCTTCAAAACTTACTGTTCTATGAATCCTTTTTTATTCTAAGATCTTTTTTATGTCTAAACTACAAAAAAAAAAACGTATAATGCCACTTCTCGTTTATAATTTAACAATGAGTAAGATAATTTTAGAAAAATAACTGATGTTACATACTACATCAACAATCTAATGCAACAGAGTAAAATTATAAATACATCAGTTAATCTCTGCAAACCTCAGATTACACCATCAAATAAGATTCCAAACTTAAGGCTGAATTAAGAAGGTAGCAGATAGCAAATGCTACGTCTGGGGTCCTAGAGTCTTGGTCGGAAAATGTTGAACTTGTTAAATATTGTAACTAAATGTCTTTGAAAATTTGTACAAGAAATATTGTAATTTTAAGCTATTAATAGGTTGTTATTAAGTATTAGTTTATTTAAAAAATAAAGAACTATGCAATTTTAAATGAATTTGTAATTTTTCTGCGCAATCCTCTCTTTTTTTCTATTATTTAAATTATATTTTGTAATTACTTTTCATAACGCGTCTTCAATGATCACTAAAAATTTGAAATAATTAAAATTGTACAACATAACCGATCACCTATTACTTCAGTTCACATTGAATTCCGAAACGACTTTTTGATTACTTTAATGAAAAATGTGTACTATTACTTGTCAAAATTAATAAGTCTGCCAAGTATAGGTAGGGGGAATAAAAAATGGCGGCTATTTCAAAACGAACAAGTTTTAATTTGAGTTCTAATTGACATCTGTACGTCGAATGATTTTTGAGATGTAGATTTCTCAAAATAAATTCTCTTGATACTAATCTTTTAGTACATTTTTTTTAAATTGTTGCTTTTCAAAAATCAATATCTCGAATACTATTGAACGTAAATAGCTCTACTAGGGCTCACATTTTAGCAAATTTACTCAACTTAAAATGATATGCTCTAGATTTTCTTGTGTTGTTGGTAGGTTTAAAGATATAGAACTCCGAATGAAAAATTTATTTTTTTTAACGTTCTGCAATAGCTGCCATTTTTTATTCCTCCGACCTATTCTTGGCAGACTCATCAATTTCGACTAGTAATTATATATAGCTTTCATTGAACTAATCAAAAATTGGGGTAAAATAACTGCCTTTTTCCTCCTCTTGGGCTCTTGCACTAACGTATTTGTTAAGTTTCTCATGAATCTTTACTATTACTAAGGAAACGAAATCAGTGGCAACTTAGTTCATGAGACAGATACCAAATCAGTAATAAATGAAAACCTAAATTAACCTGGAGAACATTAGAAGTTACCCTTTGTTGTTGGAATGATGAAGGTCAGATCTTATTGGACTCAAGGTCAAAACTGGAGTTAAATCTCCAAGACGCGAAATTCTACAATGGTTCTTTGTTCATATTTTTAATTTTTTTCTTTATTAGAGCAAAATTAATGTTGACATTAATATTCATTTGTGTACATTTGTTTCTTTAATGATAATTGTTTTCTTTTTGAACCAACAAAAAGTATATTTTCGCTAGCTCAACTGATCATCAAAACCTTAAAAAATAATTCAAAATTCTGTGATAAATAAATAAATTTCAAATGTAAGAAATCACCAAAATATTTACCTTCCATGACGCTCCAACAGAGTTCACTTTCTGAATAATAGCATCAAAATCTACGTTCGCAGAGGTAGCAACGACAGTCAGCATCAAAGAAATTGTTCCCAGTTTCTTCAATATTACAAAATATACTATTAGATGGAGGAACATATTCCGAAAATGATAATACGAAAGTTACAGACCTGAGGGTCTAATGACGCAGGATAGGGGAAACTCAAAAAAATACCCATATCTATGTATGGATTACTTTCAAATCATAAACAAAGATATCGAGATTAAAAAACAAATACGGGTTTCTTATCACAAGTAAATATTTCCTCCTTCAAATCCATTCATTTTTCTGGTCATACTTTTACCTCTCTATGAAAAATGATATGTTTTATTAATGAATGTAAGTGAATAAATTTACAATCTAATGTTTAAAGTTAAGAAGATGGCCACGAGACCAGCTAATGTAAAATGTCATTAGAGTGCTACCAATGGGTAGTTTTTCTACACACCTGTAACACTCCAATTTAACTTAGATCAGATTTACTAAATGTATTATAATGTACAGTTGTAAATAGCAATAAATAAATATTTAAAAAAAAAAAAAGTTTAGTTTTAAAAGCACTGAACTAGTCATTAACTCTCTTCATAAACAATTGTCATTTAATTAAGATAGTTACTTAGAGGTAATCTACAATTAAATGTTAGTTGAATATTTTTTAAAAATAAATTTCCAGGAAGATGTCGAAATTTTAAAAATCTTTTTTATTTTTTTGATTCAAGTTTAAATGTACAAAGCTGGAGATAACTTAAGCTCATCTATAGCACTAGTTAAGAATTACCAATTATTCGACAAAGCAGGAAAATTTTGTCTTTGTCAAAACCATTTTAAAATGGCTCTCAACTAGATAAATGTTCTTTTAAAAATCTTGCATTATATGCCTCATCATTTTTTATTTTAGCCTTTTTTTTAGCCTCTTGCTGAAGATTCCACACTATTAGACAAATTTCCTAGTTGATTATTTCTCATCCTTCAATGCAAGCATTAACTTAGGGTCTTTCTTCTTTTTGTCTGTCATAGCTATTTTTCAATCCAGAAAGTAAATTCTCATTTCATAAAGTCGTTCCACTACCACCACCTATCAAACTCCATGATAATCTTTATTAAAATTATTTTTTTATTTACAATTTATTCATTGATATTTACAACTGTACTAAATTATATATAACCAGTAAATTTGTTATAAAATGGCATGACACAAACATGTGGAAAACCTACCCATTAACAGAACTTCAAAAACATTTCTAGAGATCTTAAGGCGATTTTCTTTAAATTAAAATAATTAACTTATTAGTCTTAGTTCAAATTTCCATGACCGCCACTTTCTACAAGATATAAGGAAAGTTATTACCTATGTTGACATTAGGATGACCTATTGAGGATTTTAAGTTCTATGGTATGAGCCCTATAAAATAGTTGTTTAATTTAGAAATACCAAATCATGGACATAAAATAAGCAGGGAGGTGGAAAATGTAGGGGAGGGAATGTGAAATCTATCAGTATCTGTAGAAGGGCATACAGGATACATGTTTACTTAAAATAAATTTAAATTGATTAATTCCAAGTCTTAAATCATGAACTTTTTTAAACCACCTACCTCCAGACGCTGGTTCCCCTCAATAACATGATTGACACTTAACTGATAGAAACTGTGACTGCTATTTGTACTTTTGTACATATTTTTTAAGAAAAATAATTTAAAAACTAAGAAAAAATGCATAAGAATATAACAAGGTAGATACAATTAATAGTTTCCTTTTATACGACTAATAAAATTAAGCTTAACAATCATAACATTTTATCTATCTCTCTAAGAACACATTTAAACAGTCAAGGTAATTAACTATTAAAAGAATCTTTATCAGGAGAATTATAAAATTATCAACCAGCCATTGATTGTTAAGCTAATTTCAATCCTACTTCAGCTGTCTTCAAATTTTTATCATGGCATGTTAAAGATCCCAAATCAATGGTATATCCATGAAAGATCTCAAGAAATGATAACTTAACATCTTGGGACCAACCTCATTATTTATAATTTACTTATTTTACTAAAATTAAACTATAAAATAAGATGTGATATCTTCACTCATTCCTCGTGTAGGGACTTACACTACTCTGTGGCATCAATATCAGTACCTTGACCAATTCTGGTATTGATTCTTTCCATGTGATACTATTGGATATAAATATTTTAGTTAATATCTATGGAAAAGAAAATAGATATTTAGGTGTTATCATAATGTCCCTAAACTAGTACAAAAATCTGCAGACAGAGCAGGTCCAAATACCATGAGGCGGGGCCAGAACAATCACACCCTCATGCTGCTCCAGTCCAGGTAGTGTTAAATTAAAGTGTCATACGAACACAGCTTCATCCTCAGAATCCTAATACTTACAGCTTGAAGGAAAACACTGCCCAAAACGAAAATAAAATCAATAATCAAATATACTCACATAACTATTTTTGTTTGACATGTAGCTCACAGTATCAACATCCTTATGCCTTCCTAATCCATAAAAAATCTAAGGTGTAATTTTAAGACTATCAAATTATTTAATGCTAAGAAAAATTATTGTTATTATAATTGTAAACTTGATTCCGAAAAATTGGATACAATAGAGAATGCAATAATTTAAAACCAGTGATGAGTGAAGTGAGCCTCATTACCAAGAATAAATCAGAATATCAAAATGACAAAAATTATTTAGTCAATAAACCTTAATATGCATTTTAGCAATAAAACAGCATCAAGTACGAAGGAAATTGTTCAGAAGTCAAGTTATAAAAGGGATTACAAAAAAAAGAAAATGTGGTGAGATTAAATAGTAAAAGTAATTGCATATGTATAAATGTATGGTTTCATTTAAATCTTCTCTATGAATTTGGGATATGTTCTTTACATAGCAAAACCTTGTAAACATATAACATAATAATAAACTGCTTTCATAAATTAATTCATAATCATTTTAAATGCAGCTGGTAAATCAAAAATGTATTCGAAAATCTGTCACTGAAAAATTTCTCATGAACACTAATCAATTGATATTTTCTATTTGTGAATCTTCAGAAGAGAATTTCATGAAACCAAAGTGATATCTCTGAACAGCAAACACTACATAAGTGAGGACTAATGTTTCTTAGCCATGACACCTCAACCCACTGATCAAATGAGTGATTGTTTAAAGCAGTTTTTTAAAGAAAATATTAAAGCAATGTATAAATAAAGTGGATGTCAATTATGTGATGTTTGTAAAAATACTAAAACAACAAGAATTATTACAACTCATCAATATAATGGCAATTGATATGTAAAGAAAAAAATAGATAGTCAATAAATTGTTATTTATATAAATCCAGATACATTCGGATAAAAAATTAAATATTAAAAAAACTATTAGATTTTTTTTAACATTGTTCTTTTTTTTTTTTGTACACTTGGATACAAATATTAGGAACCAATTGTAGGAAAGTTGAGGACTGCATATAACTATAATTCTATTTTTTTTTTTTAACAGTAACACTGAGGAGATCTTTTTTACACTAGAATAAATTTCAATTTTAATAATTAGAACACATGTAGCATTATAAAGTCAGTGAAGAATTATAAATAATTAATTTTCAAGCTATACAATCAAAGTTAAATCTTAACTTATTAAATTTTAATCTTACCTTTTTACATCACAGCTACCTTACCTTAAAATGAATTTTTATGGATGGTGATAATTATTATCAGCTTAAAATCTATTGCTATTTTATTGTACACAAAGTAATAAAATAATTGTATTTATTTTTTTAACAATAACAAACAAGTGACTAAAAGATCTGAGCAAATAGATTTTTCATCATGTATAGCATAAATAGTAAATGAGCTATGACCTGATATGGTTTATAACCAAATGTAAACCTTCTTCACTAACTATATAACTTTAAATTTTTAGATGACAAAACAAAGAGTATTCATTGGAGAAAATAAATCAAATTACCAAAATTAATTGCCACCCTATTTGTTTAACCTATGACTTTAAAATTGCTTATATTATTAGTGCTGAAGGTACATTTAAGGTTGCAAATGAAAGTACTAAATACAATAGATTTAGCTCACAGTTTCACAGAAATATTTTAAAGGCGTGGTAACTGATTTTTTTCACAATTTTTTGTACTTCTCTTTAGAATATATTATTCTATATTGCTTAAATGACAAGTGAATGAGAACCTTAACAAATGAAAATTATATTTCCCTTTCTCATTAAAAACCACTAACTGCTCACGTGAGTTCTTTACATTATTAAAAATAATGAAAGCAAAAATATTAATAGTGAAAAATGTACAAATTATAAAAAATAATTTGTACTTCCGTTCACTTTTCTCACAGCAGCCTCAATGTGTTCCCATTAAATGAAAATTTCTATTCCTTGAACATATTAAAGTAATTATAAGAAATCATACTTTTGATATTTGAAAACAAAATTAAACCATATAATATATGCATTTAATAAATTCATTAAAACTACCATTCAGCCACTTTGAAAAGCTTAATTGCATTTAAAAATATATGATTCATTTAATGAAGAAATACTTCTCCAATTATAATGGCAAGTATATCCTTTTTTTTTTTTTAGTAAAAATATAATATGTACAACTAATGAGTTCCCTCTACTTGTTAAAGAACAAACTCATAACTTCATAAACAATAAAATTTAAAAACTTTCAATTTAAATACAAACCAAAAGCCTAACTAGCTATATTCAGAGATGATATTTCCAGTTCTAGAGCTTCAATAGCATCTTCAATCTCTGACTTCCTAGCAACTTTACTTAACTGATCTAAGAGATAAGTCTGGATTTTTAAGTTCTTTAGACTTAATCCTAGCTTCAAGCTGTTCGATCTCTTTGAGTTTTTTCTTCAGATTTCTTAGTTTTTTAGCAGGCTCTTGTTGGACTGGAGGTGCCTTAGGGATTTCCGGTTGGATCTTCTTGATTACTATTTCTTTTACATTATCTTTTTTCGCTCCTTTATTGCCTCTCCCTTTTCCGTCAACCGTTTCCCACTTCTCTTCAGCTCTAACTGGTGCAATGTCAGGAGTACTTTTAACTTCAGCCAAAGGAGCCCTTTGAGGCTGTTGAGCCTGACCACTACCGGAGCCCTTCTTTTTCTTCTTCTTAACTGAAATGCAAATACTTGATATAATTACTGAAAACTTTAATATAAAAAGTAGTACATGAAAATAACCTCTTCAATAATTTATGGGTAAATTAATACACAACCACCTCTTCAATCCTCCTTCGTAACTAATGACTCAACGTTCAATATTAAATTCCACAACTATGCAACATATTCACTGCCGAACTAAATGTAACAGCAGCAGCACTTCGCTTCTGTTTGTCTTTGAACCACACTAATATAGCAATAATTACAGGCTCATTAAGTTCGTTAAAAGGTCTAGATTGTATGTATCCAGACCATCCAAAAATTTCCTGCATCCATTTTTACTTAAACACTTTACACAATATGGGTATGTCAGTTACATTTATATGGGTTCCAAGCCATGTAGGAATCGCAGGGAATGAACTAGTCGATCACGCTGCAAGAAAAGCACTCGTGCTTCCGGGACGGGGTAAAGCAATTTAACTCCATCAGAAATGAGCAAACCTCTTGGAAAGGAAGTCAAAGATAAATGGCCATCTTTGTGGAATGAAAGCCCAATGAGTAAATTGAAAATTATTAAAAAAGGATGTGAAGCCCTGGGGTACCTCCAGTCGCGAATGGGGTAGAGATGAGGTTGTGCCAGGCTGAGAATAGGTCACACAAGGCTCACCCACTCCTATCTTATTTCAAAAGAAACGTCTCCGAACTGCCAGTATTGCAACCATAATCCGAGAATAAGCCATATTTTCCAACAATACCCATATTTCACACCACACCTCAATAGCTTAGGACTAAACCCAGATATTTCAAAAACCCTCAGAGATGAAGATAAAACAACAGAATTAGTGTTTCAGTTTCTAAAATCACTACATTTACTGACAAAAATATAACATTGAACGGAAGAAAAAAAAATAATAATAATAAAATAAATAAGTAAAATAATAAATAATAAAATTAAAAAATAAATAAAATTAAACGAATATAAGCAAAATTAAATAAAATATAAATGGCGTTGATGACCAATGAAGTTTGGCGCCACTAAACAAAAACAAACAAACCTCTTCAAGTTGAAGAAAGGTTGAGGGAGTTTAACTTTTTAAACAAGGTGAAACATTATAATCAAACTCGGCATACAACTTCCCTACTAGCATAATACAAGTAGAAATTCTAAACAGAATCCCTATGAATAACAAATTATCTTTTCAAAATAATATGGTAAACTATCTTTTAAATACAAATTTAATTGAAAATAATCATTTGATTTTCTCAAATAATTTGTTTGACAATATTCTGGAAAAGAAAAAATTGAATAATGCAGTCAGTTTAGTAATTGTGACTTTTCAATGGGTTCTGGACATCTGATTATTATAATACCTCAGATTATTAATAATGCTATGTTAATATTGACATTGATCATTTCCTCATGAAGATGATTGAATAGTTTTCAATTTTTGGCAACATTTCAAATGCTTTAAACTTATACAAGCAAAGGTTTATAAGATTAGATTTAATCTATACTTAATGTAATCATATTAAGTCCAATAGTATTTCGTCCTTATCAGTAGTTCAGGAACTATGGCCACGGTATCTTTATTGAGCAAAAAAAATTTAGTGGTACCCTTACCGAGCTAAAAAATGTCGCCACAATTATCCTTAAAATAGTTGAGTATTTAGAAAATTAAGGGAAACAGTGCCAAGTAAAAGCTGGAATGCACTGTATATTTGCAATTTTAATTTTATTTTTGCACTATTCTGAGAAAGTGGCACCCTGGCATATGCTTGGAGTACCCTAGGGTGCCGCAAGAAACCACTTTGGGAACTTTGGTCTATATTAAGCACAAAAATAAAAAAAAAAAAGAATTTCTTCTAATAATTTTACAGTTATCACTACATATATTTTCAAATGTTCAGTTAAATTAATTAATATATGAAATCAATAATTTCACTCTTATTTAAAGTTAAAATTAATAATTGATAAATTAGCCATTAGAGCTATCAAAAAGATAGGATCATTATACGTTCATTAAATATAGTTGATAGATTTTAATATTAATAAATTTTTTTTTTAAATGTTAATTTAAAATTGAGTCGAAGAAAATTTAAAAAATCAAAGATTTAAAATAGAAAGTTTTGGTTTCTACATTTATTTTTGTTTTTCATTTTATTAATTTAATTAAAACACTCTCTTATTAACACAACAGCTGATAATTATGTGATACATGAAACAAACCTTCTCCTTCCTTGATAAGCTTAGGATCAAGCCCTGGCGGGTAAGCTGGTTTGCTGCTGGCCCACTGTTTTCCCTTACTTTCATATAAAGGAACCTCTTCCTGAGGAGTGTAACCATCTTTGACTCGTCGCTCCTTCCTCCAGCTTCCATCTGGTCGTTGAGTAGCAGCGATTACCCGACCTTTGTTACAGAATATATAAATATTGAAAGATAAAACTACTTTTAAAAAAATTAAAAAATCAAATAAGCAAGAAATATGAAAAGTGAAGTTGAAGGTAAAAATGAAAACTGGTTTTCAAATATTTTAAGGTTCAAATTGTTTTTTAAAAGTTGTCTTTTATCTATTTCATCCTGAATCATAATCCTGAGTCATTGTAAATCCATAAAAAAACAAAAATTATACTATCTAATTTTTTTACAACCCAAGCTGTCAGGCTGTGCTCATCACTGGCACTATATCTAATTATAAGAGAATGCTTTATGAATTCCTAACAAAACGTACCACAATTTTTCTTCAGGTAGATCTGTTGTCATTGATTGAAATGGAGAAGAGGATAGATTATTGAAAGAAGATGTAAAAGACACTCTTCACAATGTTCTCAAAAAAATACTTAATATGCACAAAAAAGAAACTATTGCCAGCTTCAGGATAATAGAATATACCAAAATAGATGAGCCTTATGATACTAAAGTATATTTTTTACGTAATATCTTGAGAGGTGTATGACCATATCAGTTCTCCTGCACCTTTATTTAACTGGCATTCAATATAATTACATACCATCAGAGGACCCAATTCAATCTTAATTGAACAAGAATATTTATAACGCATGTAAAATTATATCCATAATGCAAGCTTTATCCATCAATTCTTTCTTCATTTGAAAAAAAAAACAATGATGAACATTTGAATTCATAAAAAATGATTACATTTATTACTGAACACAATGAATGTAGTTGGAGTATGACAACAAAAAGAGAGGGGAAAGGATTCAAAACAATTCAAATTTTAAACACATGAATTCATTATCTTCAAATCTTTTAACTACAGCATGAACTTTAAATATAAAATCATATTTTATTTAGATAAGCAAAAATAAAGAGATAAAAATCATCACTTTGAATGGGACAAGCTTTAAATAAGCTTAATGTTTAAGTTAGATGATTTTTTAACTAAACACGGATGCCGATCCTAAGGTTGAATTTCTAGGAAGCAAAATATAAATCCAAAAAGAAACTTACTCACCACTGTCTGTGTTGACTATTGAAGCCATGTTTAGAAGCCTATTTTTGTTGTCCAATTGACTGTTTCAATAAAAGTACCGACCAATAACATATTACTCAGTTACTGTCACCGGTAACCATATTAGACAGCGTCGTTACTTTTAGAACACTCCATCGATGCGCCATTACAGAAACCTTTAAAATAAAATCGATTAGCATCCTTCCTCAAGTACAATTTAAAAAAAAAATCGAGTCTACAATCTATTGAAGAAGTCAAAATAATTGAAAGAAAAATTATTAATGTTTTACTACTTTCATTATTTTTTACTTTATTGATGGATTAGATATACCACTTACCAGAAGCTCATGTGGGTCGTTTTCCAATCTTGGTGATATTTTAGTTACAGAGGTTTTTAAGAATGATAACAACACGAGGAGGCCCCTCACCTCCGGACTTAAAATAGCTCCTTTGAATGGATAGCTCATATGTGATATTAAACATAACAGGTAACCTTAAAATACCAAAGGTAGTAAAAGGTAAGACACAACACGAATTACTTTTTTTTCACAGTAATGCACTTATTAATTCACTTTTATTTCTGTTTTAGAGGGTTCGAAAAATAAAAAAATAAAAAATAAGAATGATCGACCGTCTGAATGCTCAAGCATCAGCTCTTGAGTGATTAAAACGAAACAGAAAACACGTTGCCTCCATTATTCCCTTCTTTAACCTCTCACAGTCTCAGAATGTGAAAAAGAATGGAAAATGTTTGAGTATTTTTATTGGTAGTCACTCCATAGTGCTCAACAAAATCAATACCAATAAGGCTTAATATGTATGTATTGCGTAATGTTTTACTATTACAGAACCTCTTTACGTACATCTTGATTTTTCTGTGAAGCTTCTCCTGAGTGTAAAGAGGGAAAAATGGTTGATTTGTCACTCCCTAGTCTCAATGGAAATTCTTAGTTGACTAGAAAGTAGACCAAGAATCACCAAAAGCTATCAGACCGTCAGCACGATAAGTGGAAATTTCAATTTGTAGTCGCAGACATTAATATTTGTAAAATTAAAAAAAAAAAAAAAAAAGAAAGTCATTATGAAACTTCTATCAAGCCCTAGTTTTTTTTTTCATAAAAAGAGATGAATGCATTTTCTTTCGCACTCAAATTGAAATGAAACATTAGTTGATGTAATGAGTATCAACTAGCCGGATTGTTATTTTTTTCCCCTTGAAATCGTGGGGGTATTTTTCCCATTTGATACGGTTCACTTATCTATAAAAAAAAATGTATTAAAAGCTTCTGCTAGTATTGGTACATCCTGACAAAATATTGATGGTTGTATATATAACATATTCAAAATAATAACTTTTTATGATGTAGGATATTACATTCTACATTGAGTTTTATTGCCATAATATATGCAATAATACGAAAAACTTGATAATGTTTCAAGTATTATTACGCAGGAATAGTTTTCGGTTAAGTTAAAAACTATCTACATTTCACAGTTAAAATCAAAAGATTAAGTCAGATCACAACTAATACAAATTTTCTACTAAATTAATACAGTAATTAGGCGCATATTTTATCGTGTATGGAACTCCCAAGAATAGGACTTTAAAACAGAAATATATATCACGAAAACTATAATAGTGTGTGCCTGTTTCAGAATCAAGGAGCAGTCTCTGAAGGCAATAAAAAAAAAGATAGCTAAATAGCTACACATTTAGAGGATATCCCATAAAACTTCAACTCAGACAAAGTGTTTATCATATAGTTTCCAAAAAATTGTGAAATTTTTAAATTAATGCCATGCCTTTGTCACGAAATAAAAGTCATCCCTCCTAGCACGGATTCAGATTTCATTGATTAAATGGATAAATATATTTTTATTTTAAAATATCATTAGTAATCCAACTGGAAAAGATTAGCATATATAAATAATAAAGAATTTAATGATCTATTATTAAAATTAGACTAGAGATAATGTTCTCAAGGCTTGATCATTCTTGACTTCTGACCTTTAGGGTTGTAAACTTAGTGAACGTTATATCTTAATATTATATCTACTACCTCTTAGAAACATTATGTAACCATACAGGAGGTTGCCGTTTCAGATTTGTTTTTGTGT
Organism: Halyomorpha halys; assembly: GCF_000696795.3. NCBI lineage: Eukaryota > Metazoa > Arthropoda > Insecta > Hemiptera > Pentatomidae > Halyomorpha > Halyomorpha halys. The sequence goes on from NW_027107180.1 coordinate 592,127, forward strand.
GTGGTCCTTGTCAGTTCCCTTAGGTGTCAGTCTTTCTTCGAAAACTTATCTCATGGAATGTGAAATTTTTGTTAACACACCAATTTCGGCTTTAAGGGGTCAATGCAAATCTGTAATTTCCAGGTTGCTAAATGCCACTAAAGTTATTCCTTCTCCTTCAGGCCTGCCAAGGTGATATTTTAGTTATTACTTTTCAATTTAATATATTATAGTGAAAATTGATTCATAAGTTTTATTGTTTTTTAAATCTCTTTTATTTTTTCTGAGTGTTTTCTTATTAATTTTGTTGTCCTTTGAAATATGTATTTCTATGATCATTATTAAGTAAATTATTTAAGTAACTGTTTTGTTTTCTAAAGGCTTGCTATAATTTTTCTTGGACATCTGAGTGTTATGTAGGTGCTGTTAATAATTATGTAACTCATTGTGTTAAATTATTTTATAAAGTTGTTAATCATCATCAGTTTATATTTTATCCTCTATTATTCTAACAGTTTGCTGTTGGTATTATTATTATTATGATTGATTTTCTTAATTTTGGTATTTTACTGTAAACTCTTATTTTTATTACAAATACCATGACTTCTTTTGAGTTTGACATTAACTTCTTAAGTCACAATCTATTCTTTTATTTTAAAAAAGAACCTTGTTTTATACGTTGTTTGAGGAAAATTGTTTTTTGTCAATTTTTTTTCACTTGCTGTCTGTCCCATGTCAGTGCCTCAATTATATTTTGTTTTTCTTGTCTGAGTTTTTCACTACATCACTGGCATTAGTGTTCTTATCTTATTATTTACATCATGCTTAGCAGTACACAGGAGATAGTGAAATAAGAAAAAAAAATCTTATTATTAATAACTTCTTCTAAAAGCTATTTGAAGTATAAGTTGATAAACTCAAATAATGGGCAATTTTCAGCAATAAAACTGATCTCTATAAATATAAAAATGAAAAATTCTGAATTTTCTTAGGTTAGCTCATATTCAAAACCACTAAAAAGTAGTATTTGACTACAAAATCTACTAATAAAACTTATTTCACCTATTATTATAGCTAAAAATTTGCTATGACAAGACGTAAATAATCATGGCCATAGTAAAATGAACTTTAGAAAACCAAACATTGAATTACTGTCTAATTATTAATTTCAAGTTCTCATTCCATTAGGATAATGTCAAAATAAAAAGCTGAAAATTTTATTTTTAATCAAAAGGGCATTAACAACTTGAAGCCACATTAATGGTAATATTAAACTGTTATTTCCACTTTTGTCATTAGAGTTGTATGAAAGAAATGAGTCTGTAAGTGGTGGCAAGCATCACACTAGAACTTCAGGGCTGCCCTATATTTCTGTCAGAAGTCATTAAAATTTCTTTATTTTCTGTTTCAATTTTGAGGTTTTATTTGTCCAAGACGATGATATTTTCTTTTACTAGAACATTTTTCTAAATTTTATGGGGCCTAATCTAACATAATAAAAAATAAATTGAAATAGTTTTCTAAACTTTAGATTAATACCTGAGTACTGTAAGAACTTTTTTCCCAATTGATGGATGAAAATTAATTTATAATGTATTTAAATTTGAAAATGTTGATCTGGGGCAGTTTTGCGATATAATTAATTCACCATTTTTATCGGAAAGAAATTTTTTTAAGGCTGTATTATAAACATCAATGAAAGTATATTGATCTTTCAAAACCATTTTAAAAATATTCTGTTTTTCCAGAATCTTCCTTCTTAAGAATTCTAATGAACTTTTTCAGAAACAATAGTGTTTGATTCGATAACTCTTTGTAATTGCTGAGATCAAATAATTTTAAACTTTTTGATAATAGATTAGAATAAATTGTCCAATAATAAAAAGTCATCTCAGACTGTGATCATTACTATAGAAAGTTGGTCGGCCATGTCTTTCTTTATGATATAGAATCACAGGTTATTGATAATAATAAAAATTATTCATATTTATGTGTTTTCTCAACCACTGGTTAACTCTAGCGATAAATCATTTTATCTTGATTTAAAACTAATATATTAAAACTTTAAATAAATTCTATACATATTATTGCTAAGTTTCATGGGGAAAAAAAATTATCTGCAATAATGTCTCTACAAACTTTTTATGGTTTTGGTATGTACATTGTATTAAAAATGAAAAAAACAAATTTTCATTGGATTTAAATCTGTAGTTTTGGTGAACATCATGATATTACTGCCAACTTTAATGGTAGGACATTCTATATCAATTTAAAGGTTTTCCAACTGTAATAAAAAATTAAATGAGAGGGGGAAAACTTATAAAAAAAAAAAAGTGAAAAGTTTCTAGTTTTACTTAAATTTATGGAAGGAATTAACTAAAACTTATAACAATTTTACAGTTCATTTTATTTTTAAAAAAAACTACTGGAGTGTTTCAAGATTTGTATTAAATATATTTAAATAATTGTCATAAAATAGATTGGACTTTTATTGCCTATGACTCTGTCATGAACGTCCTTGTGATTTTTGAAACTTTTTAAAACACAATTTGTTGAACTCAAGGGTTTTTATAATGTTAAGATTTAGTTTATAGTTAATTATATATAGAATAATTTTATTTTTTAAGTTATCTGTATACCTGTAATCATGAAGTGTATCTATCTTCCATTGTTGGATTTGTCATGTATTTCATATCTAATTTTTTATTTATTAAATTATTCATTTTCTTAATGTTAAGAGAAATCTTTTTTCATATCAATTGTAAAGTTTGATTATATTTCTGATCCGGAAGAATGATGATGCAACTATAAGCTCTCTGAAATTGACTCAATTGTGTTGGTGGGCTCGGAAATGAATTTACTCGAGGTTTGTAAGTTGAAATAATTTAGTTGAAATTTGTTAGTTGAAATAATTTACTCAATGTTTGTATGTTGAAATTATTTACTCGATGTTTGTAAGTTGAAATAATTTACTCAATGTTTGTAAGTTGAAATAATTTACTCAATGTTTGTAAGTTGAAATATTTGTACTTAAAAATTGACCAACAGAGCCATTTTGTAAGGACAATTATGTTGAATTAAAAATATCCAATAAATCCATTTTTGAGACCTTCAACAATATAAAGTCAATTTCAAAAAATTTTACAGTTGCATCATTATTCTTCTAGATCAGACACATGATATTCTGGTAGTGCCTTTGTGATGACAGGTATTGTTTTATTATTGATATGTTATGATGGCATAATGTTAGATGGTTTAATTTAGTTTCAGTCCTAAATTGAAGAACATCATGTCTTATAGATGCGGTTTCCATGTTGATGAAGTTACCTAAACTCACTATTGAAAGGCCAGAAATTTATTTTTGGTTGTTCTATTTCACCTTAATGTTTATGTGATTATCAGGATTCATGTTAGGAGTACTCATTTATAAAGGTGGATTTTATTTTGAGTGGCATCTTTTTTTATTTATTTTCAATGTTGTTTCATTAATAGTGTTACTTTATTAATCTATTAGCTTTGATAGTAGTTTTTTTTTTTTGCATGTTGTTTAATAAAAAAAAGCTTGCTTCCTCTCTTTTTGTTTTTGCTTTAAGTTTCAGTTTTCTTCAAGGAATTTTTTCTGTTTTTACTATTTCTTTTTTCCTCATTTATTCCTTAGTAACCCTATCATTTATACTTTTTTCTTTTAATTATGCCTGAGTTATTGTACTTACAAATGTCATGACACTATGCTGCTTCAGTACACTTGGCTACCATCCTCCTTAGGCCCTCTGCACACAGAGTTACTGGAAACAAACTAAACAGTCGGTAACTTGGGTTATAGACTCAGTGGTGACTTGATTCCTCACACAAGGCTACTCGTAGCAGTCAAATTATCTAGTTCACTCAGTGTTGTCATGGATATCGAGCGTGTAATGTCTTTGGATGACTTGAGTGATGATGAAACCATCATGTTGTATTACTATCTCAGGAAAGGAAGAAGAATAGTAAGGTTTTGGGTACACCCTTACTTTGAAAACAAGGTTCAGAAATTGTTGTTTGTTGTTGCTTAAGATTTTACAATTTTTTCGTTTTCTACCCAAGCCTTCTCCATTTAATGCTTCTTTGAATGTACAGGAAGGTGGAAATTATATATGGCATGTTTTTCAACCTCCTCTATCAGCAACAGGTTGGTCTGTTGGTCACTGATCTTCGAGAAACTAGAAACTGAAATCACTCCGCGACTCAACATGTGAGTCTCCAGGGGAATGGTTACAGAAGGGTTTCTGTGAATCACAGACGAGTTCACAAGCAGTAGCACCACTGAGATGTTCCATTCTGTCCCATTGTGTTACATAGGGAGTGACTCAAAGTAAACTAGTTGGTATTTCGGGTCAATGATCAGTTCCTTTTCAGTACCTCGGTGTTAATACGGCCTTAGATATAATTGTTTATGAAATAAATAAGTACCATAAAATAAAATACAGAAAAATATACATGATCTGTGATAATTTGACTTGATCTACAAATTCAGTATTTAATAACAAGTAGGATGGTAGACCTCATCAAAATGCACTGTACAAATGGTTCTTTGGTAAGCTTTTGGTTGCTGACACCTTGATGCCTCCATTTATTTGCAATATACTTAGTTGTAGGATTCAAAGTATATCTTCAAAAGTGTATTGTTGCTTTTTTGGTCTTATATAGGATTCAATCATAAAATCTTATCAAACAAACATAAATAATAATAGTATGGGATTTGTAATGATATTAAAATTTTATGGAAGTTGGTCTGTGTTGGAGTATTAAAATATAGATTTACAAATTTAAGAAAATATTGAAAATTGGAAAAAATAATTATTCTAAACAGAACTAAACTTAAAATGGAAACCACTCTTACTCCAGTTTAGATTCGGATTTGATAAAAGAACTAATACCATATATAATAAACTTTTATTTATTTAATATAGTGTAATAATATTATAATTTTATGCTAACTAAGTAATAATTTATTAATAATACAGATTACTTTGCTGATTCTGTTTATTTTATGATTTAAAGTAGAAATTTGACTTAATTTTTTATTTTATTTTTAGATCAAGTAGATTGTCATTAAGATGTTATTTTTGTGAGATGAATTTTAGTTACCATTAAATAAATTTTATAGTGTAATAAATATTTTTGAATGAATACAATTATACATTTCTTAATAATTTTATATAATCAATCTATTAAAAATGTATAATTAGTCTATTTTAAATGAGACTTCATATTTTAGGGACTGGAGGGGCCTAGCCGACATTGCAGGATGCAATCACTCATTGCATGCTGGGTGTGCGGATCCCACGGCCTCAGTCCTCGCTTTTTGGCAAAGATCTCAACCAACAATTGCTCACCTCATTGATGCTCTTAAGGAAATTGATCGATGGGATGTAATTGATGACTCATTGCAACTCCTTGGTTTGTTTTAAATTTCTATTTATTGTTAATTTATCATAGTTTTATTTTTTCTTCATTTATCATCATCCATTGTTAGATCTATTTCATGTATTCTATATTATAATATATTCTCTATTATATGAGTTGTGCCTAAAATTGCAGGACTTATGCAATTATGTAAAATGAGCAAAATACAAAGTTTGATTGATTAGTGGATTATAATCAAGGCCTGTATTTGTATGCTATAAAAAACTCCAGAATATGCCAAGTAGTATGCATTAAAACCTTCAAAATATGCTTTTAAAAATATGAAATATACTCCTCAAAATTTTCAGATATACATATTTATAATATACTAACATGTCTGCTAAAGATTCTGAATAAAGAAAAAACAGGAGAAGAGATTAAAATTTAGATGAAAATTATTATATTTTTTTTTTATAAACCAAAATATGTAAATAATTAAAACGGTTCATAATCTAATTAGTTCATCATAATCAATTCTCTTGAACTGCATTAAGCAGTGTGAGGAGGAAGTTTATAGAGCCCTCTCAAGCTCTGCCAGTCTTCTGCAAGGCGTCTTCTGTTATTCCTTTGAAGTCCTCTTCTCTGGAAGTCACTTTTTACCTCTTCTTCCCATTTCCTTCTAGTTCCTTCTCTTCCTCTTTTGCCCTCTACTTGGGCTCGGTAGGCCTCTCTAGCTATCCTTCTCGGTCCCATTCGCAGAAGATATCCCAGCCATCTCACTCGATTCTCTTCTATCATATCATTGGCCAGCTTAATATTGAGGTTTGACCTGATGGTCGTGTTGCACACTTTGTCTCTTCTTGTTTTCCCCTCAATCTTTCGGAGGAATCTCATTTCTGATGCTTGTATCCTTGATTGATGCTTATTCGTCAGTCTCCATGATTCTGAATTTGTTTCTATAAATAGTTATTTCTGTATTTGATTCTATAAATCGTAAGTTTTTGTCTTTTAAAATATTTTTATAATTAAAGAATTATCTTTCTGTATCAAAAGCTGTGTTAAATGTGAATTTGTATGCATTTACTTAAACTTAGTACTATAGGATTTTGTTCAATGTCGCCAAAAACAATTGAGTCATTCCAATTTAATATTATGTTAACATCTAGAATGTACAGCCCCGAGTTTTTAACAAAAACTTTTTCCAATTTTTCTTCCTCTGTTTTTCCTATTTGGCCTGGTACATTCTTTAAATTACTATTAACTATTTTTAACTTTCAAATAACAGATTTGTTTCCTGTATTGGATTTGGTTTTGTTAAAATAAAACTAAGATGGATATTAATGAAAGTAAGGTTATTGATTAAAATTATATTATTCATTATTTCGTATACCTTTTCTACACTCTATGCATCATCTCCAGCTATTCCGAAAATTTCATAAATGTAAGATTTAAATGTTCAATGTAAAATACAACCGTCTCAATCCATGTGCCTAATCTTATAAACACAAGTTGGCAAGGAAATTGTTTCTCATTCATTATCAATTATATTTAGTTACCATAGAAAGGGCTTTAAAAAACATGCTTTTCCTGTTATTAGTTAATTTATTTAGTTTTTAAGTCCTAATTCATTAATGTAATGTTCTGTATACATGAGGTATTTGCAAATGAATCATTTATTAACTTGTGGTGGTTTTAGATCTAAACACAAAAAAAATACAAGATCATGATTTAAAAATTCAAGGAAGATCACAGATACTAAGAAACTGATATTCAAACAACTCCAATCCAATATTAATAATCCATATGCGTTCATGAATTTATTTTGCCAAGCAAAATGAAATCATAGTAAGTTTAAATTGTGGAAAGATTGTTTCATAGGTTAGAAAATTTTTGGTAATATCTAAAAACAATCCCAGATAAAAATAGCAATAGATCTCAACTGTATTCCATGTTCATCAATTTGTGATTTTATTTTGCTTGTAATATGATTTGAGTAATAGTTGCAATAAGCAATTTTTCCATCAGTTGTAAAAACTGTTTCATCGTTGGTGTTGTACAGATCAATCCAAGATTTCAACTTTGAACTAAATGATGTAGTTACTCTGATGAACTTCTCTACTTTGGTGTATTTACATTATATCTTTCTATCAATATTTTAACTAAAAAGTTATATTTATATCTTAGAGTCTGATGCCAAGGACTATGCAGAAAGGCTGCAAGTAAGTAGGCAGCCTTGTATTGAAGACGATAACAATGATGACAGCATCTTAACTGTTGGTAAGTCTAATCAAATTTTATCTTTTGTCAATTGTGACAAAAATATTTTGTTTAAAATGATTTCATCACAGATTTTAATTAAAATTTCCTGGAAATAACTATTGAACATTAGTGGTGAATTGAACTTGCTTCTTATCCAAGTTACTTCATTATTACTTTTTTTAATTTAATTAATTGTATTGTTTTGATTTATTTTATTTATGTTTCTTTAGTTATATAAAAAATGTAAAGTTGACCAAAAAGTTTTTCGAATCCTGTACAAAACTACTGGTCTAGAATTGAGACTGAAGAGACTCATGAATTCTTTTGTTAGATTTATCTTGGGGTTTTCCAGGTCCAAACCAGCCCTTTTTTTTTTGTATCTTTTCCGTGTTGGTCTAGGAGGTTTGCGTATTATTGCCCCATAATTTTTTGGCCAGTAGGAAGATAATCTATCAGCAGAATGTCTTTTGCATCCCAGAAAAGTGAGGCCATGACCTTTCCGGCCGAACATACTGCCTTTGCTTTCTTTGGTGCTGGTGACTCAGCATGTTTCCACTGCTTTGACTCCGGGGTATAGTAGTGTACCCAAGTTTCATCTGTAGTCATAATCCGACATTAAAAATCTTGTTGGTTGAGCTGAAAATAGGCCAGATTTTATTTGGAGATTTCCAATCTAGTGCGTTTATCGTCCAATGTCAAGAGCCGTGGTACCCACCTTGCGGATAATTTTTTCATTCTCAAATGTGATATACCCATTCAGATGACATCCCTACAGCTTCAGCAATCTCACACACTTTCAGTCGACGATCCTCCATGACCTTTTTATGCACTTTTGCAATAAATTCTGGGATCGTAGCACTTTTTGGCCGTCCACTATGTGGATCATCAGCTCTCCTAACCAAATTTAAAGTTAATGGTCCACTTGACAACAGTTGAATATGAAGGAGCAAAGTTCCCCAGTGTGTTCTGAAGGTCGATGCTCGAATCTCAGTTTTTTCCATTTTCATAAATCACTACGCATAAAACAACAACAAAGATTCATCACTACCACTCACGCCACCATTTCACTCACAAAAGATTAGTGATTTTTGCGCGGAAACCTTGTTGCTCTGACATCTAGCAGTGATTCCGAGAACTTTTCAAACCACCCTTGTATATTAAACTTTGGCTTCCTTTTGTCGATTGTATAGCCGAAATGGAAATAAAATAAAAATCTCAATATTCAAAATATGTTCAACTTGCCCCATCTAATTCACTTTTTAAAATATTTAATATATTCACTTTTCTTTTTTTCTCTCGAGTTATTCTTAATATGGATTTGTAATTTTATAGATGATATCCAGTGCATAGAGAGCTGTGGTAAACCTCAGTATTATGATGCTTTTCTTCTTTATGATGATAGTGATGAGGAATTTGCCATGACGATACTTGAAAAGCTGGAAGATGATTACAAAATGAAGGTATCTAATTTTAATTATTTTCATAAACCGACATGTGGTAGCTTTCTGGACATTATATTTCAACAACAGCTCGTTATTTATTCTCAAATGATTAATCATTAATATAGTTATAATGTAGATAATAACATACAAAATAGAAATATGCTAAAAAAGGATAATCCCAGAAAATTAAACTTAAAAAAAAATTATGTGATAAAAGAGTTAGAAATGTTGAGGAACAAACCCATTAGCCACCCATAAGCACAACTAGCAATTAATAAATGCATCAAACTACAATTTTGATTCAAAACTTTACTTTGGATGGACAATGTAGTTGGGATGTTTTGGAATTAAGGTCTCAGTCTACTCAATTGATTTTCTAATATAAACTTCAAATTATATTTTAATATAATTTCCCCTCCCTCCTTCTCCTGGAATTGATCTAATTTATCAAATCTATCTTCAAAATTCTTTCTCGCTATTAAAGTTCTGGTCTTTTTAGATTTGACAGCGATGTCTTTAATACCTTTATTTTTAAAAGCTTTTATTGCCTCTATAGGAAACCCCCCAGCTTTGATTCTTTAACTATTTTAACCATTGAAACAACTTATTTTATCAAACATCTTATAGTACAAGTTCTAATATTTTTCTTTAAAGAAAATTATTCTTTTGGAAAATTGGGCCACAAGATGTTATTGTAACTTTCTAAGATACAATAAAAATATCTAAAATATTCCTGAAAAATCTATCTTTTAAATATTAGCAACACAGATCTCTGAGAATTTTTATCTGAAGATTATGAATTCAACATGTATTCTGATGTGAGATTGGATTTAAAAATATATATATATCTCAACAGAAGTAATCTGAATTCAAAGTTGTAAAAATATCAATTTTCCTCCAACTTTCCTATTTTATTAATCACAAAAACTGGGGAATCACAAACACTTGCCCGTACTTAGAATCTCCAAAGGTTATATATGCATGATATTTACATGTATGGTGTCAAAAACTATTTATAATAAAGGATATATTAATTTTAGTATTAGTGGCAAATAGTTTTATGTTTTACTTATTAATTAATGGTAACTGATTGTTTTCTATTATTCGGAATTAGCTGTGTACAAAAGACAGAGATCTCATCGGTGGTCTATCATTCGAGCACGAGGCTATAATGCAGCTCATTAGGTATCGGTGTGGGCGCTTGATTGTTGTTATCTCGCCTTCATTTCTCAATAGTCCAGCCAACCAATTTCTGCTTACATTCGCCCAAGCTCTTGGTATTGGTAAGTATTGTATTCTGTTATCTAATATATTTTTTGTCTGTGATACACTGTTTTGGCTGAATTTCAATTGAAATCAATATAGTACCACAACTATAAAAAGCTTATACCATAAAAGAGCCTGCTTTACAATTAGTAGCTTGTTTAGTAATTTCTTTCTTTCAAAATAAGATTTAATAAAGGAATTCTCAATTTCATCTCCTCTCTATAACACTTTTCTGGAAGAGATATCTTAGTAAAGAATATATAAGAAATATCAAGATTGACAATTACTGCCTTTTGATGATAAGAGATTCTGATTAACAAGCCCATCACTTCAGAAGTAAAGATGTTTCATGCTATTTTCTAATTTTAGCCACTTTTTACAATGTTGCTCAATTTCACTAACTTAAGTCTCCTCTTGCCGTTTTGAATAAATGTTTCAAAAGTGATATAAGATGGTTGCCTAATCGGGGTTTAGTGGGGTGGGTTGGTCAGGAGAGATTGTCTTCTATTATTTTTAGTGTTATGATCTCCTCTTGAGAGATTGTAATATGTCGTACATCAATCAATATACTCGCTATAAGTGTGTTTCAAAGGTAAGATAACTAAGGCTTTCACGGAGGGCGAGAGTTGTGAGTTCACACTTTTTCAATTTTAGCCATTTTTTAATATTGCTTGATGTAACTACCTTAAGTCTACTCTTCCCATTTTAAATGAATATTTCAAAAGTGATTCGACATTAGGATCATCGCTAAATTGGGGTTTTAGTTGATAAGCCAGGAAGGATATACATATATTGTAATATCCTCTTTTTTTATTAAATAGTTGATATTTATATACACGTGATTTTAGTTATGTTTTTATTTTATGTATATCATTTCAGTATTGTTTATTTGTTATTTTAAATCAAAAAGCAAGCTAACCAGTTTTCATTGTTTAAAATAAATATGCTGTTAAAAACAAGGAAGGTGGGTGTGAGCGTCCTTCCGAAGTGTTTGTTAAATTGTTTGTGTTGAGATAGATTGAAATTTTTCAACTTTTGTTGTTTCTATACAATAATTATAGAAAAAGAATAATCAAAGAAGAAATAGAAGAACATGACAATTATCAATAAACTATTTACATCATAAATCATAGCAAATAAAGCAGAGCGATTGTACTGCAATCGATTATTTTTGGATCGACCAGTGAACATTGAAGATAGAAGAGAGGAAACGGGGACTCTTGATTTGGCTGGCCTGGTGAGAAGACGTCCGTCGGCACGAAGCGGGGAGGACTGGAAGGCATTGTTAAGAGGTTGGACATAGCATTTTTGACAAGAAGATATCAACAATTATCAATCATCAGGAGAAGATGTGAAATTGGTTAGTTTTGTTTCTAACTGGAATTTATTGTATTTGTAAAATAGCTATTAAGTAAGTTTAACTGTTATTAGTGGTAAAGTGTCGTCTCTTACTGATTGCCTGGAAACCCGCCCTGAGAAAAGAGTCTATTATGTTATAAAATTTAAATAAAATTCTATTATCTATTTAATATTAAAGTTTTTAATTTGAACCCAAGCTATCTTTTATATTTGAAATTAGTTA